>NC_084978.1:5749896-5941377 GCF_963691925.1 Scomber scombrus
TCCTGTACGTGTCCTGCCGCAGCCGCACGCTTCGGTCGCCTAGCAACCTGCTGGTGGTCAACCTGGCGGCCGCAGACTTCCTGATGTCTGTGACACAGTCGCCGGTCTTCTTCGTGGCGAGCCTGCGGCGCCGCTGGGTGTTCGGGGAGGTTGCCTGTGAGCTGTACGCCTTCTGCGGGGCGCTTTTCGGCATCACCTCTATGATGACGCTGACTGCCATTGCCGTGGACCGCTGTCTCGCCATCACGCGCCCCCTGGCCCTACTGGGGGGGGTGACCCGGCGCCGGATGCTGGCCGTAATGGCGGCGGTGTGGCTGTACTCGCTGGGCTGGAGTCTGCCGCCATTCTTCGGCTGGAGCGCTTACGTCCCCGAGGGCCTGCAGACGTCATGCAGCTGGGACTACATGAGCTTCACCACCACCGTCCGCACCTACACCGTGCTGCTGTTTGCCTTCGTCTTCTTCCTCCCTCTGGGTCTCATCGCCGTCTGCTACTTTGCCATCTTTCGAGCCGTGAGGCATGCAGGCCGAGAGGTCCGGCAGCTGAACAGCGGGCGGAGCGACAAGGCGTACGAGCGTCTGCGCAGTGAGTGGCGACTGGCCAAAGTGGCTCTCGGCATCATCTTGCTGTTCGTCGTCTCCTGGTCGCCATACTCGGCGGTCGCTCTGATGGCCACAGCGGGCTACGCCGACCTGCTGACGCCCTACATGAACTCAGTTCCTGCCGTCATCGCCAAGGCGTCGGCCATCCACAACCCCATCATCTACGCCATCACGCACCCCAAATACCGCGCTGCCATTGGGCGCTACGTGCCGCTGCTGGGTGCCGTGCTGGGGGTGAGGGAGAAGGACCCCCGCTCCTTTAGCTCCGGCAGCGCCTCGTCTCATCGAACCACACTGACCAGTCAGAGCTCGCAGGCTGTCCGGCTGAGCGCCTACCGACCCACCGGCCGCTGGGGGAGGAGCCGGCTGTCCTCCGCCTCAGACTCATGCTGGACGGAGAGCGAAGCCGATCGCTCCAGGATCGGATCAGTGGCCTTCTGCCATGGTTCCATCGATTTCACCGCCGAAATGGCAGGCCCCGCCTCCCCCAGCTCACCTGACCGGGGGGCTGGAGCAGATACTAAACCGCTGCTGTGACCTGCCCCTGATGCCACCGCTGTGTCTGCTGTGAGTGGATAGGACATCAGGGGGGCAGGACTGGGTACTGATGACATCACACTGCTGTTCCTGAAGACTATCAATATTATTCATTGATCAGTGATTGATTAGCATCTGTAAACAAGGTTCAAACTCCTTTGAAATGTATTTAAACTCCAGGGTACGTCCTGAGGAGCGAGCAGGAGCCTCCCCCCTTCTTGGATATCAGTTATTGATTGGACGCTGCAGCTGATCAAAACATCTCTGATTAAACTGAATGATTGAAATGCTGTGTGTGTGTGCGTGTACAACTATGATAAGCATGGCAAGTAAAAATGGAACTTGTACTTGTACTTGTACTTTATTTTATATGAATTTAGGTCTGCTTGAATTTATTGTCCCATTGGACTTCTCAGCATTTACCTTGGTAACTTGTTGTTGTTGCTGTTGGGAACAATGGCCAAAACTAAGAAAGTAAGCCCAAGTTAAGAAAGACTTGGAAAAGTTAAAAGAGTTAGGAAAAAGACCGTTGTTGTTGCAGGTACAGGTTCATATCATTACTATTTCATTGGACCCTAACTGTACTTTCACCGAAGTATTTCAATGTCAACTTATTGTTTCTTGTGCCTCCTTCATTCCAGGCAGCAACCAGGCTGACACCATCACACTGGCATTTGCTGGACCGTGTTGTCAAAATGTGGGATGTGACTGGTTAGGTTGTTTCAAACTGGCCCATAATTGATCAGCAATTCTGCTTCCATGCAACAAATTCCCCTTGGGTGTTTGTGTGATCTGCTTTTTGTTTGGTGGAGCACCACAGTGATCTGCATCTCAGATAGGAATACAGATGTCTGTCATGCAACCACCCGACTTAAGAGGTGATCACAGTTTACATTACAGCTGTCCAGATAGACGCTGAGACGGATTTCTGCACAAGCAACGATTTGTGAATATGCATAATTTGAGTAATAGCACGTACAAATGAAAGAGAGACTATAAGTGGTGCAAATAGGTCTAATATACATTATAAACTGTTGGTAACAAAGACAGAGGAGTGCACATTTCTTGCATCATAGGCCTATCAGTGGTGATGAGTCATGGAAAGGAGAAAGTCTTAAATGAATTGAAACCAACAGCCTAAAGGAGGTGATCCAATCCCTGGTGAATTTGCACAAAACCTCTTAATGAGTGAATCTGCATAATTTGAATAATGCTGCCTCCACAGTATACGTGGCATGAGACGTGGAGCAGAGCGATCTTAAGATGAGCTGGCATGAAACTCACCCCACAGGTTTCAAATGATTAATTCCCAGTCATGTGTTTCTGATCATCTGAATATTTCCACAGTACTGTAAAGGAGAATCCTACTATGACTCAGATGTGCATGCAGCTGTGCGACCAAACACATCAAGGAGAAAACGGGGAGAATTGGCAAACATGAACAGAAATGTATTGACTTAAGGATACCCCGCAGAGACACCGCAGCCACAGAGTTATATAGTCAGACCCCCTTCTAATGGAACTGCTAAATGTCACGGGACTGTGGTCAATGCTCACATGATTACCACTGATTTAGCGGTGACCCCCAAGCATATAATGAGTCAGGAAAGAAGCTCGCTAACCTGTATTAGTACGTGGTTAACGAGTGTTTCCAAGTCTGCAGACGTGTTTTCCTGGAACACATGCAGCACCAACAAAGGAGCTCGTAGTCAAAAGTTCAACTTGCACTTGCAAGATTGGACATTGTGATGGTGTTTTTTCTCCCCTGCACTCACATGCAAGGAGATAATTATGAAATGAATGCTGTCTGATGAAGTGAAGTTCATTTAACGACTGTAGTTAATGATTAACACACTATGGACCAATGCAGGATGCTACAAATGTTGCAGATACAAAACAAAGACAAACATTTTTTGATATGGCTCAACGCAGACTCTAGTGGGTAAAAGAAAATGTGAAGCAGCAAAATGAAAAAAGCATAGTCCTACCCATTCTGCTCTACTGATCTCTCTGTTTCTTTACCATGTTAACCATCTCCAACAAACTTACCAAGATCACACATGCTGCCTCCAAAGTCATCCACTCCCCTACACCAAACCACTTGGACAACAACAAAGCCATCACACATCTTGTTCTCACAATAGCAAATGCCACTGACCGCCCCCTCAATCCACACTTCCCACTACTGCTGTCAGGCCGTATACGAGATACATGACACTAAAATGGAGAAGAGCTTGCTTTGACAGCAATTTTGTCCCTTCTGCCTTAGTAGCACTGAATAAACTGCCTTGCTGATCCAGTCTATAGATCCAGATTGATCATTGTGCGTATGAGTGTGTAGATATAGGTATATGTGTAAAAGCGGGGGAATGAATGTTATGTGTTTATGTATATCAGTATGTTTCATTGTGGTTATGTGTGTGTACAGGCTGTGAAAACACATTTCCTGCAGGACAATAGAGACTAAAAAACCAACATAACCAACTTGACAGGCTGGTTTGACCTGAATTGCCATCTGTTCCCCTCTGCTGGCACGTTGAGTTTTTCCCACCTCGTTCCCAGTCACTGTGATCACTCTGTCACTGTCACCTTCCGCATTTAATGTGTTTTCCTACAATATCCATTCTTGCAATATAATATCTCCACATGTGTAGACACTAAAGCTTGATTAAACCCTTCTATGATTATGTTTACACACTCAAAGCACTTGGTTTAGGGAAAGATCATGGTCTTGTTTAAATATTGAAGTTGCAGAGACTTAGGGGACAAGACAGGACTAGTTTACTTTTTAAACATATAAAACCACAAACATTCCCTAATCATAACCAATGTGTTGCCTAAACTTAACCACACACCAGATTTAGATGCAGCTATTACGTTTCTCATCAAATTAGCAGTAGACTGCCGAGCAGAATGAGATATATCGTAACGCATCTCATCACCTAATCAATTTAGTCAATAGATATTGTTAACAAATAACTTCCAAAATATATGTCACTTGCTGTGTGATGTTGCATCTCTGTTATTTCTCTTTGAATTATTTAAAATAAAAAGTTAACTTTCATTAATCCTTAACGAAGCTGCAAGTGTTTATCTATGGGAAAAAGACATTCACAATCACTATTTTATGGTCCAGGAGAACATTTTATAGAATATGAAGAATACAACAAATTTGAATTTTTTAAATAAACACAGGTCAAACTTGGAGATTTGCGTATACAAAAATGTGTATCAACTGCACAAAAATAAAAATGTGATGATACAAGATACATTTTTTTGTATATTTGGGGTCAAATTAGGAAAAGTCCACCTAAAAGAAATGTGTAAAGGGTGTTTTTACATCTATCAAATGGAAAAATTGGTTAAATTTGAAAATGACAAAGTGACTCCAATAAAAATATGGACAGAAGTTCTGTACTACTTTTATTACCAGTACTTATATGAAAGATACCTTTCAATGTTTTGTTCAATAAGATGTCACAAAATGAGGTTAAAGACAGGATAAGTTAGGGTGTAGGTGGTCACAGTTGTGAATATGTGTATGTGGGTGTATGTTGGGTGGAGCGAAAAAATATTTTCACCCATTAAAAGGGAGGCACAACAAAATGTTTGGGAACCAGTGGTTTAATTACAGCTCTGTCAAACCAGACTTGGTCACAATTTCACAAACACATGGTGAAATCATTATTGGTTAAGAAAAGAAAAAAAGAGTATCTGGTCAAACGTCCAGGAATTTCTTTTAAATGGTGAAACTGATCCGCCTTCACAGAGATGACTGTATGTGGAAGGCAGGGGTCTGAAATGCCATCCTGCTCATGCTAAATATACAGTAACTCTGTACATTCAGGAATTACACTGAAATCTTTAGAGTCTTTGAGACTCTACATCCCTCCTTCTTAATTTAAAATTCATTTTCGAAGTGTTTCTTATGCTCGGCTGCTGCGATTGATAGCAGCTGTCCAGCAACTCGTACCATATGTGAGGAGTTTTGTGTAAATATTGTACCACGGGAAGCCTGCTTTACATTTCAATTACTACATTTATACAGTCAGCAAACATGATACGCAGGAAAAATGGCAGAAACCTGACTCTGCCCGCCATGAGCGCAATTGATCAGGAATATATTGTCAGATGTTGCAGCGTTGGAGGTCACCACACTGCTCTGGCACACTTCAAAACAATGATTGGCTATCATTCTACTCGATGTGTCTCTTCATGTGAGTCCCTCTGCAGTCACAGAAGGATGTTAAATTAGATTTTGTCAATTTGCAATGCTGCGGGATACAGGAACATTTGGAATGTTGTTTAATATTGGAGCATTTTCATTCGCAGGAGTAAGGATAAATATTTCAGTAAATGTAAAAATGTTTATATGTCCTGCTGTCATTTTCTGTTTAAAACTTTGTCGTAGCTTACAAGAATAAAGAAGAGTTTGATTGCTATCAGACTTTGGAACTGAATATAATCTAAGTACTATTATTCATTTACCACAATTCATTATATTCTCCATTGCCTGTGAAACACACTGTACTTGATTGCAGTCTGTACTGAAACAAAAATACATTAATAACTTTCCCAGTGAATTAACTTTGGCACCTTAGGCGAAGAATTATAAGCCAGCGCTTTCAGAAACACTAGAGCACCTGCAGGAGGGTTTTTGGTTTTGGCTGCCATTTTAAAGATGTCTCGGTATAGCTTGGCCTTTGCTACGAGGTTACTGTGAGAAAGCAGCAAGAACCAGGTTGGTAAGACATCAATGACATCATCCTGCATCAAAGATACAGTTACAGACTGGCAGAAAAGACAACCTGTAAACCTTACAAAAAGAGAAAACCTGCAAAGGAATGCTGACTTTAAAGAAATAAATGATGTCAGTACATCCAGACAGCAGTTATTGAGCTGTAGCTTGCAAGCACAATATTATTTAAACATCAAGTTGAGTCAAATCAAGATATTACCAGGGGTGGGCAGTCTGGATACATCTGCAGTGTACTCCATTTTATACTGCAATATTAATGATGGAGTATATTCTCTGGAAACTCAGTTAATAAAGATTAAATATTTGGCGATTGCATGTTTTATCCTGTGTAATGTCAGTATGACATGATAGAGGACAACCACAGTTTGACTCCAACATAAGGGAGGTGTGATGTGGGACATTGACTAATGTGGGACACATAAGCTCCAGTTGAATTTATCTCTTTTTCTACAACATTTAAGTGAACATGACTGGTGTTGAATCCAAGCAGGGGTGTCATGTAGTAGAAATCATATGACTTTTTGGGGTATGATGTCATAAAGGGAGACAGGAAAATAGTTAAACAGGAAGTACCCCTTGTGAAGTCCACTTAAAGGTAAGTTACAAAGGATTTACACAAAATTAATTCTCCGTTTGGGATATACTGTACATCTGGCATGAATTTAACAATGTTCCTAATTGTTAAATTGTGTTTTTGATGTAGTTGTGCAACAAATGATGCATAAAACTAAAAACTGGAGTCCCATATTTCAGCATGAAATATCCCAGATTAGAAAATCCACATTCTGAAACCATTTGGCACAAGGAACACTAATATATGTGCCATTTTCCCTTCAGTACAATGTCTAAAAAATGTCTTCTGATTAAACAAGGAAACATCTTGAGGATTTCATAAAGATATAAGGTGTTGGTATAATGTATTAGATTCATATGTAAATATTGCACACAAGTCAAAATGGCAAAAAGTGTCCCACGTTACCCTAATCCACCCTATAGTTAAATCTTAGTTCCACATAGACCAACTAGGCGGTTCAGGTTATCAGAACAAGGGCTCCAAGTTAAAGAATTGTGGTGACGGAGCTTTTGCCAGCTTGGCTCCCAGAACATGGTTGAGTATTTGCTTGAGGTCATGTAAGCAAACATTAACTGAAGCATATTGTAATGCTTGTTTAAAAGTGCTAAATACAGGTTTTTCTTACTTAGATCTGACTACTTGCAATTTATTTTTATTTTATTTATTTACTCATTTGATTTATTTAATTGGTGCAGTGTGCATCAATATCACATATCAACTGCTGTAAATGTTCCAGTCAGTTAGTCATGAGTCTGTTTTTCATCTGTAGTCCTGGACAGATGTTACAGTCACCCTAAAAAAGAATATAAGATTTGAAATTACAAAGTTATTGCGATCAGATTTAGAGCAATGATGAAAACATAATATTAATATTAGTATAATAATATGCAAGACATACTACATTGTCAGATATTATTTAAAACATGAGACACAGAAACACAATAAAGAATTCATGTATGGCCTTAATAAAACTACATCATGCTGCATTGTTAGACACTAACTGAAACGTGCAAAGCAAGTACAGACATAAAAAGCACACATGGTACATATACAATACATCAATCACTATTATACAATGGAAGCAAAAGTACAACAAAATGACAAGCATGCTTTTTTGCCTGCTATACGTCACACAAGTCATGACAGACGTTGAGTTTTGATTGGTCAGCATCCAAGGTGTAGTCTGCCATGTCTCTTAACTAAGTCTCAGACCATTTAAATGATGATCCTGTCATAACACAACCTGAGATTTTACAAGATTAGTTATCTTGGTAGAGATGGTAAAGCAAAATATCCATCGGTTGACAAATCTATAACTTCTCACTGTATATCGTCAAATTTCCAAAACCTGTTTCTTATCCACATCCACAAAGAATCAGACTTTTAAACGAATAAACTAAAAGATGGCAAGCAAAGGAGCATTAATCACGCAGAGTGCTAAAAATGTCTGCATTACCCCCACTTATGCCTTGTAAACGATGCAATTTATGATCATATATGCTGTGATAACCAGATGTATGTTATTCGAATCATAAAAATCAAAATATCATTTCCAAATGGCATTCATGTGCATCTTATGCCAAAAAAACTAAATCCAAATGAAAATAATACAATCTGGATACCTGTGCTGCTTCATAAGGATTATTTTAAATTGGAGTAAAGGCATCGCCTGAGTGATGACAACCTGTTTACAACCCAAGAGCACATGTTCAAGAGATTGCTGATATTGCCTTCCTGACTTACACACATGCATTTGAGTTGAATTTTAGTTACTTCTTCCTATTAAAAGTCAATATCAACAGCTCACTGTGACATCTTCAAGCAAGGATGGCATAGCAAGGTTTTAAATTTATAGTCAGTTTTTAAATGTATAAGTGAAGAGTGATATATCAGTATTGAAAATGACTGTTTGTTGTAGGTGTCATCTCACATGCTGTCTCTGTTAAAACACTCTTAATGTTCGGTGCAGTGGGCTGTTTCCCCCTTAAAGACTGCCCAGAGCAGCAAAGGGAAGCTATGTGCACTGCAGCGAAACTCAAACATAAACTCCACAGTTCATATCACTTATCAGCTCGTTGGTAGAAGCATGTTTCTCCACGGGGTTTACCACTTCTTTGTGCAGGGCAGACAATGCTTCCTTGTTGAGCCGGCTGTGCCTGTCAAAATGAGTGAAAGCTTTATGAACGCAATCATAATATTTTCATGTTGCTTTGCAGAAGGGCCGTTTTGGCCTCTTCAACCTGTGTGGCATTGGTGGTTTTTCATGGGAGTGGAGCTGCTGGTTGGTATGGGTGAAGCCCTCTGGTTCCCAGTGGAGGAGTCTTCTCCATGGGTCACAGTAAGGTTTCTTTTCCGACCTGCAGGCTTTCCGGGACCAACGTCAATCCAGGGGATAAACACAGAGCGTTTGTCCAGCCAAAGGATGTCAAAGCAAGGCTGACGGTTTCATAAAAGCAATAAATTGCAGCAGCAAAACGAAGCAGCAATTCCATTATTAATATGTCCACATGCCTGCTTTGGTGCTCATGTTAAATGATTTGTTGTAATGGGATAAACATGACTCAGAGCCGCTTTCACACAAGGCCTGATTCAGAAACAATCTGTTGTTGTGAACCTCTCTGCAAAGGTTAGACTGTCTGGCTCACGGCCTTGGCCGATGCACCTGCAACTTTATGACCAGCAGACGATCACTGTTTTAAAGCGTATCGCTTTGCCTCCTTGTTATTTCCAGAGAGGTTTATAAGTATCAACATTTAGCAGGAAAAAAAGGTTGGGCTGCATTTCTACATCTTTAAAATGTGATTGATAAGCTGTACAACCTGCTGTTTGCTTTTGTTTCCCATAAAACATATTCTACTGTATTACCACATCCAAAATAAAAACACCTGTGGAACAAAAGCAACTTCTTTCTTTTCCTGTACTCATAACATCATTTATCACTGATGTCACAGTATAAAAAAAGGCTCCCATCTCCAATTTTGGAGTTTTTCTGTTCCTCACTTGCATATAAAACATTCATGGTTGATTAAGTGTTAAATATGTTTCATGATGCAGAGGCCAGACCACCTCTGTGTGATTTCAAAAATGTTTTTGGCCATAAATGTGAGAACAGCCAGTCTTTTTCTTCATGCCTGAAGCCATAAACTGTTTGAAGCTGCATGACTTTCTCCTGTCAACAGCGAAATGTTGTTTTACCTTGTCGAACCTTTGTAGCTTTAAGAGCAACTCCTCCCTTATCCTCCCTGTCTGGGATGGGTTTGAGAAGAACTTAACCAGTATCCTAGAGGTCAGAGACCAGATGGTAAAGTGACTAAAGGACAGTGAGTCTTCAAAAACGTCTGGATCCTTATTATACCTGTCAGGTCAGGAATAGCTTTGTCCTCTCCCCTTTGACTAATAATGCTTGAAGCATGTGATGATGAAACTACTTTCAGAGATTTAAGGCGGCAATGCTTTAAAAAAAAGAAAACAGACAACAAAGGCCATTTTGATTGTATATTTGAAAATAGGAACACGTTGGGCGATTTCTTTGTAATGTTTGTTTTTCATTCAGAATGGAGGAAAGCAGTGAGCCATGTAGAAGACAGAAGACACATGACAGAAAACTGTTTTTCCAATGGGAGAACACATGCACATCTGGAGCTAGGCCTTCTTTTCATTTCGAGGTTTTGACTTTGACGCTGCTTTATCAACAGTTAACAACTGTTAGCATCCTTCCCATCAAGTCATGCCATTTATGCATACTTCATATTTGTAAGGGCCTTTAATTTTATCTTACAGCATTTAAAGGTCTAGTGTGTAATATAATATTCATATTTATGTTTTAATTAGTGTAAAATAATAACATATAAGAATGTTGTTGTTACTTTAAAATGAGCCCTTTATATCTAAATAGTGAGCAGGTCATCTTCCACAAAGGCCGCCATGTTGCCCCGCCATATTTCTAAAGTAGTCCAGAACAGACAAACCATTTTTCGTGAGTTTTGTGGCCACTTAGAAGAGTAGTGGGAGGGCAATGGGAGGGATACTTAGTTGGTGGCAATCTGCAACCTCACTGCTAAATGCCACTAAATCTTACACAGTGGTCCTTTAATTAATATTCTGTAATATTTGAGTCCTGCTGACACCAATTGTTACTGTTAGCAACAGCAAGTGGATTTAAATCAAATAGGAGACAGAAGACGTACAGCTGGTGTATCTATTTACAGTACAGTCAAACAAATCTGTGTTGTTTTAATAAAGAGGACGTGGCTAATTGGCCTTTTTCCATCATGCTCTGTACAGCCATGGTCTGATCAATCCCACACAACAGCATGGCAAAGTATCAGGAGTCACTGTGTTAAAAAAAAATGAAAATGCGCTGGTTAAAACGCCTATAAAAGCCTGTTCCTTGCATATCTTGTTATTAATTTGATTACACTTCTCCTTTGCAATGTTAAAAATTGATCTGACATGCACCAAAAATGTATTGTTTTGCTGATTGCGTCAGAGATAACAAATACACATATTTCCTCTGAACAAAAACCCACTCCATAGTTCACCAGCTGAACACTTGAATGTGAAGCAGAAGTAACAGGAAATGCTTTTAATACAGCTCTGAAGCAGCTGTGGCGAGCTGTTAGTGAATAGGGAGGCTTCTATCAAAAGTACAGACACGCATTGTTTCTTTTGAATATCCCAATGCGTTGGTAAGCAATTTGAATCCAGCACCGGCAACTACACAATTCAAAAAAACTGAATGGCAAAAATACTGACCATACACAGTATCAAAAATGAGACTTGATATATTTAAAAAGATGACAACTAACACATTTTATCATTTGATTTCCAATCATTTTCACCAGAATACCCATGTTTGTTGTTTTTTAAAAGGAGCAGATTATTTCATTTTCATTCAGATTGTTGTAGTACCTCCAACAATATATTTCAGTGCTTGTTTTATATTTGCAAAAGGAAGTTATAAAGACATAGCAATGGTCTAGGTCACCACTCTTAACATGCTGATCCATTCACCGACCCTGATGTTTGGAACGTTTTCTCCATCCATTTTACCGTATGTGGTCACTCCCTTTTGTGCTCTTACATTTTGTCTTAGAGGTAACCTTCAACTACATTTATTGACTTTGAATACTGGTACAGGATGTTGTCAAAAAAGAGGGGAACAATTTATTGCATCCAAAAGGTCCAGGTAAGGTTTTTTGGAGGTCACGATTTGCCTTCATGAGAAGAACTTGTAAAACACTTCGGCCCCCTCCGGGCATCCTTGAGAAGCTTGCTCAGCTTATAGAGACAACAGCCCACTCTGCTCCGATTTGTTGTAACTCAATCGCCCAACGAGGGGAAATATTTTTGCAGCCTAGCTATCACAGTTGACATTGGCCCCGATTAAAACCAATTGCACCATGTTACGAGGTTCAGGCAGAGGAAGTGCGTCTCTATTGAAACTTGACATAGAAAACAGGAGTGCTGTTCAGCCGTGAGTGGGCGGCTGTTTTTTCTTAAGGTGTTGCTGGATCTTCCCATAGCACTTCCATCTTTCTGGTTTGGTTATACATGTAACGGATTGATTTAGCATGTGCTGCTGCTCTGTGATTACAAACACAGTTGCAGACTCTTGCTATAGGCTGATGGTGAGAATTTTTAAAAAGTGAGTTTTTTCCTCTAATACGGCCTTTTCTTTCCTCATTAATCAGATGGAAGCACGTGATGACAAGTGACTGGGTTCTTACACACTGTCTCATGTCTTAATACAATGGTATCTTATTACAAATGTATCCCTCAAAACCATTTTCCCAAAGAAAATAAATTTGCACTCCAAAGAAGGAGTCCAAGAGCTACAAAATCACATGCTGTTGCTATACAATCGTTTCACTGTGTTTTAATAAGCAGACCCTCAAACAATAAACTTGTTTCCATCACTTTTGCCTCTTAATTTGAGTTTTTAAGTGCAAATACAGAAAATACTTTTTTCTGACCGTCTGTTTTTCCCTTTGTTTTATTTCCTTACATTCTGTGGTGCAGAAAACAAGACCACTGGGAGAGAAATGTAATCGCCCACATCTTGCTGAAAGTCAGACCTGTATATAACAACTTACAATCCCAGCATTTTTTCTTTTCTTTTTTTTGCTGATTTATCCACCATGTGCACATCCTAGTTCCTGAGACGGCTTTGCATAATATGGTATTTGACAGCCGGATGTGATATGAGGAAAAGGAAATAGGATAAAAAATTCCATTTCAGCTCTGGACTCTGAACTTGGAAGAGCTAATTCTTCTTTTTTTCATCTCCAAATTGCCAGGTGTAAATCCATATTGGCTTTGGGCCTGACAGGATACAGAGGGGGAGGGGCTGGCAAAGTCTGCACAGCTCAAAATCAGCTCCATTGAGTGGGAGTCCTTAAGTGACTTTTGATATGAAGAGTGTCAGTTATATCTCCCCGCTGCAGATGGATGAGGTCTGCTTTGATAGATGAGACTGCACCAAGCACCTGGACTACTTTTCCAAAAACTCAGGAGAAATAAGCTCAGGAGTTGAGTACTTCACGCATTAAAGTCAAAAGTTTTACTTCTGGCTTATGTTTTAATGTCCACCTGGATTCAATGCACAAAACAGTGAAACTCTTTTTTTTATTAACTTTTTAGATGGTTTAAATATGGAAAGTGAGAAGAAGTGCAAATCGTGCACTTCAACAGTCGCAGTCAGAAGCTTGATTCATTGCATCTCCACTCACCTCTATCTTACACAGAACAATCTCACACAGGCTTTTAAATAAAGTTTGAATATTATGAAATATTTTTAATGCGGTTACCTCTGAAATGCAGATTGGTGCCTCTCTGTCTGTTCAGCCATGGCAGATAATACAACTCATGTTTACAATCTAGTTGTTCTTCAAGTCATCATTAAACATATCTGGAAAGTAAAAGGAGCCCGGCTGATGTTTTTTTCCTGAAGGCTGACAGTATATCAAATATCCCATTGAACATTTCTGGGAAGTCAAACTTAAATTTGATCATTAGAAATTGTGAACAAGATATTGAGCAAAATATTTATGATGGCACTGTTTTCAAATGACATCAAAACCACATTTAGATTTTCTTTACAGCCGTCTTTTGTTACTCAGGCTGCTTTTATGCTGATACTGATATATCAGTGATGAGGTTACATCACCTAATTATACTGAACAAAAAGAAGGCTGTTGAAATGTGTATTGAAGCGTCAATATCCGAATACTTTATAATACTCCTATTTTGCAAATTTAATGCAACAGATAATGTGGTCTGATTACCAGGAAATTTGACTTTTCTGTAGACCTTTAAGCTGTATATCAAGATTACCACAACAGCTTAATTTGGTTTTTTGAGTTACCGTTGGAAAACCCAAACATATTCAATGCTTTCAACACTTTATTTATGACTTTTTTGGCTTACAACCAACATCATACAGCTCCCTCCGACTCTCCTTCCTACTCCTCCCTCCCTGATACTGTATTTCATTTTGAGTCATTTCAGTGGATCACATCATGGAAGATAGTGTAGTTCTTAAAAAACATAAAATATGAAACTTTACCCAATAACTGGATCTAACTTGGAATAAAAAAGAAGTTGCAGCAAAAATATTGTTTATATAAAAACTGCAACTAACTGAAAAAATATGGGATCAATATTTAAGTCATCCATAACAAAATACTTTCACTGTAAAAACATACTGTTATTATTATTGGTATTATTTAATGGAGAGATAACCACATAGCCATTCAAATAGTAATTTAAGAGAATAAAAATATCCCTTTGATTATGAAATTAACAAAACTAATACTTTTACTGTATCAGTATGGGAGTGATTTGATAAAACTTAACCCGATTTTTCCCAAAATGAGGCACATTTGTCCCCATAGATCTCCCAAGATCCACTGCTCTTGGGAATGTGTGATGGTATCACAACCAAGCACTTTCAGATGGCGGTTGCTAGAATTGCTTCCAAATGGGTGTGGGGTTTCCGGACCTTATCCCCTTTTCCATACATGTTTGACTTTTTTTCCTCCCCCTTTTTTTTTTTCTAAAGGAGGGAAAACCAAACACTGATTGTAAAACCAGTTGAGGTTATTAGATAACAGGAGTTCCTGTCTTTCTAGTCTCATTTCCATTATCCTTCGGCTTTATAACTGCACCTCTCTACGTGATCTCTCAGAGTTCAGCTGAGAACTTGAGGCTGGGCCTGAAAGCCGAGCAGGAGTCTGGTAACAATATCAAACAGCCGTGGAGCTGCAAAGGAGCTTTTTGTTCCCAGCTCGGGTGTGACCGTGTTGGCCTGCTCTCCAATCAGTGCGCTACCAGAGTGGAACCTTTTCATAGATAGCCAATGCCTTGTGAGGCGCATGCAGGGGTTCTGGCATACGGGTGACATCATCAAAGCTATGTGTGCATTTTTGTTCTGTTCTGAAAATAAATTTGACCGCACAGGCTCATTATTTCACAGCCGAACTGCGGAGCTCCTGGTTGTTTTGTTATGGGTGGTTCTCGGGATCGCCTGCCAGGGGTATCCGCATGCTCAAAGAAAACACAACTGCAGTCCAGAGGATACGTGGCCAATTCGGGCCGCCGTAGGGTTCTCGACTAAATAACAAGATCCAAATGTTTATGAGATACTTCTGTCTTTGTCAAGATTCCACTTGAACATGTCTGTATGAACAATTGATCAGCCATTCGTCATAGGGCATAGTCTAAGGGCAAAATAAACACCCGCCTTTGTTGAAAGATATGCACTTATAGTAGAACATCTGTGAAACATTGCACTCGTGACGGCCTTAACATCCCCACATCTTGATAAATAACTGCTTCAGAGCTGCTTCTCAATAACTGAAGTTTTCTTTCAGTTTTTGAATAATTATTCAGCCTGGACAGTAAATAAATTGACAGAAATATCAAATGTTTATATCCTGAAATAACATAGTTTTTTGGGTGCTTTGTATGCTTTAGGCTTACATTTGTACTTAAGATAACAATTCATATGCAGAGTTTGTTCACTGATGTAAACACAAAAAACATTGTTTAAACAGAAAGAGTCTGACACTCTGTTACGCCCTTAAGGACTTGGAAGCGCATCAAATCCAGTGCCACTAAGAGCAGTAAAATAGCAGCAGCTATGATGCTACACTGGTGATTGGAGCTTTCCCTGTTCAATTGAAATGACCTTTCATCGTTCATTGTTAGCTTAGAACTGTGCAGGAACAGCTTTGATGGTGTGGAGAAACTTGGGGAATGTGGGTCAATCCAGCTCACTGAACACCACTGTGGCGGTCCAAAAAGCAAATCCAAAGTGAACAGCACTTTGCATGAGACTGAAATGGATATACACAAAGCACTACCAATATGCTTCATAAAAATCCTTAAGAAAACAGTTTGGTGACCTTTCCTTTGAAAGGCAACTCTAAAATGTTCAAACCTTTGGTTTGTATCTGTGGTATTCATCAAATTTGATTTGGACTCAAGTCTCCAAAGTTTTTAATCTTCCTTTCCCAGGAAGCAGCTTTTGAATCAATGGAATATTTATGTCACGGCTCAGTAATGTATATAACTTAATAGTTATGCCTTCAAGACATACAGAGTAAAGTTTCAACCATAGAAACAAAAATAACAATTTATATGGTTAATTTAGCTTTTTTAACACATATATATTACACTCTGCTTCTTTCATGGTAAACTGACCAATATAACCAGTCTACAGCTCTCTCAGCACAACCCCACTTCAGCAGCTGGAGATTAAAGATGCCATGTGGAAGGTTTTCTACATCAGAATAGCAACAGAGTGAATCACTGATGTTTGCCTGTGTGTGCAGATGCATCATTCCTAATTTATTTGATATCACTCATTAAATTACAAATTATATATTCAAGAATATAGTATTACATATTGAGACTAAATGTATTTAAGTAGTGAATAGCCCCATACTAATACTATCTTTTCAACAAAATATCAAAAGTACCATTAAATACCAAAACATCTAATCCACCAAAATACCTTGCAAATACATTAGGAAATGAATACCCTTGTACACTGCAATAATGTTTATTAGCAATATTATACTAAACTGCTGGCTTGTTTACAACCTGTATGACCATCTGATGACTTTTCAGCGATGTTACTGCATACATGTGTCTGCAATTAACTCTTAGTGAGTACAATGTTATCATGGCTGAGAAAATAACATTTAAGTTTTTCACTTTGTAATAAAATAACTACTTACAGTGAGGCTAAAGTCCACAAAGTTAGAGCAAAAACAACAAGACAGAAAAGAAACAAGAGATGAAAGTAAATCAGGTAGAATTATTATCTACTTCAGTGGTTGCTGTATGGATGCTACATGTTCTTTAAAGGAAGGGAGCTCATTATGTTGGAAGACAAGTTAATCAGGTGAGACTTAAAAAAGGTGGCACCATTAATACACAGTTATACAACAAGGTAAAAGCTTGAAAACTTGTCTAAAGGCATCTGAAACAGATGTTTGTAAAAGCGTTTATACACTCTCTGACTGTGGTTTCATGCACATGTAGTTATTTCTTCTAATTTGCAGAACACCATGAACCCAAACCCCAGGCAGATAAGGACTGTGAAAGGTACATTAACTGACCATGAACTGTGTCAAAAATCTATGTAATGAAATGTTTCTAGGATTTCATTACATATGATAGGAACAGCGTGGGGGTCAAGTCTCAGATGATACCAATGAATCCCTTGTCTAGAATCAATCAATCTGAACAATATCAACTATCAGATTTCTTCAGCGACTCGTCGAAAACGAACTCATCGGGTCTCATTAGTTTTGACAGTCATTTAATCCTGTCAGGGCCCTCAAACCCAGTCATAATCCCTGTTTAATCAACTGGTCTTTACCTTTCCTCAGTCATCAGTGACAGGATTATCATTTAGGGAGACACATCTGTGGTCAATTCAAGATGCTTGCTGTTATGTGAATGACCCCGTGAGATGATTCAGAAGATAAACCTGCTGCATTGAAGTCTCCTTTGGGCGTAATCCTCTCAGATCTCAGCTCGGAACCACTAAGACGTATCGCATAGCCGCTAATCATTTTCTAAATTGTTTATTGAAAATACTGCTCGTCTGGTAGATAGCAGGTCTGGAGGGAAGAGGGCTTTTCTTTACTTTGCGTCTTGTGCTTGGGGTCATATGGGGCAAATGTTTCACCGATAATAAATGTAGAACCTTATACTTTAAAAGGACACAGAGTGCAAATATATTAGGGCTTGTTAATGGAAACAATTACTGCATTGGCTTCTTTGGTTCACTGACACAAATACCCTCCACAAAACTTGCCTTGTATCAAGTATCTCTCAAAGTGCAGTGAACTTGCAACGTATTCCTGTGAGCCCAGTACATTTAACAAATAAACAAACCATGACTGGAAACATTCGGTCATCTAGGAGGCATATGAGCTCAAAGACAGTGATTTGTTTAACTCGGAAAACATTCATTTATTACAAATCTGCCTGATGCAAGTTGTGATGGCTGGGAGATCCCTCCAAGATGCCTTGGTAGCAGCAGTAACAAAAAAAAAAAATTTCAGAGGTTGACTACAATTGGTTGAAAATGAAATGAACCTGAATAACCTTCCAGCTGGCAGCTTGGGCGTTCTTTACATTTGTTTTGGGGTCAGCTCAAAGCAGAGACAAGAAAAAGGTTGGACTTGACTTCTGTGTTTTACGTTGCCAGCGCTCATGTCGAAGAGTTTACACGGCGAAATGCAGAATCTGCCAACAAGACCAGCTGTACAAATGTATCTGGTAGAAATGTGTCATACTCCTGCTGAAATGAAGTGATTGATATTTAGGATGCAGACAGCTTTGTCCAATCCATTATCTCCACCTTATTGAGAAAGACAACATTTTAAAGTACAAAATGAAAGAGGTCATTGAACTATGGAGCAAACTGGTTGCTGAGTGGTTACTTTGCAAAACCGCAGCATCCCTGGTTCAATTCTAGCCAGGTACCTTTGTATTTTATACCCCTCTCTCTGCCCTTGTTTCCTCTCTGCCACTTCACTATCCTCTATGCAAGAAAATACTATGACAGTTATCTCTCTCTCTCTTGGTTTTAATTTTCTGCTGTCATGCCTTAAAGCCATTACTGGAGTGTCCTGCCAAAACAGACACGGGAATAGCTGCATTCATGTGTTGTATTCCTCACGTCGCCCACATCATAGTATCTCAAATGGTGCACGACTCCCCTCCTGGCTTCTCCCCATCATTTCATACAACATCTGGCGCTGTGGGGCCGGCTCCAAGCTCCGGTGGAGGTCTGTGTCACTGCACGCTGCAACACATCTCTTATAGGACCCTCCACAAGTTGAAGACGGACCGCGCTGGCAGGGCTGTGTCTGCATCTGAGCAGCCCGAGATGTTCGTCATGCATTAACATCTGTCCACAACTCGGCAGGATGCAGAAGGGCTCCTTTTCATTTTCTAGGGGAGAACGGTTGGTGCTCTGTTTTCTGTTTCTCTGTATGGTGAGGAATGGGTGCACTCGAGCTTGAAGACTATGATGCACTGCAGCATGGAAAGAGTTTGCTCCTGCGGTCACATCTTGGTACGAGAACAGTTGTGATTCATGGTTATTTTGCACACGTTTTGGCTGGACTACTGTAACACAGAAAATTCATATTGGTTTAATCTTGTATATCCTTCCCTTTCCTCCTGCAAGCTGTATTCAGTAGTGGAAAGATAAGGCCCAAAAAGGTTTTTTGCCAATAAATTATGTGCACAAATTTTCATTCTTTGGATGTGGGATAGTCAAGTTTACCAAATCATAGGATGTGCGCAATGTCATTTCTTAAAAACCACATAAGATTTATGCTGCTTGGTTAGATGACTGCAAAATAAAACCTTCCTAAAGGATCAGAAGTACCCCCAGTTCCTGAAGAAATTCTTTCCAGAAGTGCTTCTGCAGAAACTACAGCATTGGCAGTTTGTTCACTTGAAGATGCGCTAGTCAATAACAGGTCAGATGAGTACATTTAACGTTAAAGGTGTGCAGTTGCTCTCATTTCTACAGAGTTGCAACTTTACTGTTTTGGTTCATACTTACATATTTGTCTCAGGAGTTTGTGGAGACCAAAACAGAGCTTAAAAGAGAGTGAATTTTGGTTTTACATTAATCAGATACACAGAAACACAACTTAAAATAAATGCTAAGGTATTTCTGTCACCATATCTGCTTATGATGCAATAATATGTCAGTGTTGTTTTCAGCTTGTTGTGCTGCCAACAAAAAGGTCAAATTAACAAAAATAAAAATCTTATATGTGTTTAATATTTTATTTTACCTGACAGGTGAGCACTTTACTGAATGAATGTTGTCTGTTAGAAAAAGCAGAAGTAGCCTAATGTAATAACACTGCAAATACACAAAGTCTGCGTCCTAGAGTCAGTGTTTTTCTCTTTTAACTATGACCATGATCTTTCCTTAAGCTTAATTAGGTAGTCTGAGATGGCCAAACCTAACTAAACATTTACCATAGCAGTGGTAGAATAACTACACCAACACAGTGTCTGCACAGACTGTGTAGTGAAAGCAGAGCAGCAGCTTCTGACCTCCGCCAGTGTCGGCACATGATGTTTCACAAGCACAGCACTGAGTGTAGTCGCCCACATGTTGGCAGCGCTCAGAGCTTAATATATGCTGTACATACGTGCGAAAAACAATAAAATAGAAAAGCATAAATATAAGTTTCGAGTTGTGGTTGTGGTTATGTATATATAGTGCGAGTGAAATGTGAGCCGTTATACAGCCTGTGTAGACAGCTGTATTGATTAGATTATAGGCCTATCTGTTCCGTCATGTACATGAGGCAGACTGAAAATGGCTGAAAAGTTTTCTGTGCAGACAGCCATGCTAGAGGCTCTGTGGGGCTGTACAGTAAGTAAAGCCAGCACTGACATGGCAGCATGCTCACAATGTTGATTCCAACGAGCTGATGTGTCATGATGTTTAGCAGGTTAGGATGCAAGCATGTGATAATAAGCACAAAGTTCAGTTGAGGCTGTTAGAAATGGTATCAGTTTTGCAGATATTTGGTCATAAATTATAGTGCTGGACAAAAATAAACTTTCCAGACCAGGATTTCCTAGCAATCTATCCAAAAGATGAGATACTTCAATAAATACTAAAAGTGTCAAAGTCTCAATGGTGCTAGAGGAAAAGTTTAGGAATTGATTTTATTACATGCTATTTCATCATGAGGGGGATATGATCGCCTGCATGAAATTTCATGGTAATATATAGTTGCGTAGAGTAGAATAGATCTTTATTGTTATTGGAAGTACACAATGTAACTCTGTTTGAGCAGTCCAATGCAGCATAAAAATATAAAAATAAAATATATACACCTAACACTAGAACTTGCACGAGGCCAAACACATCTCACCTATACTGTACCAATGACCACATACACATTAATACCCATAACCATAAAACTTAAATATATGTTTTAATATAATAAATACAGTACTCATTGATTGCAATCCATAGATCCATGCTATGGATGACCATACATTAATTCAGTGTGGTGTCATTTAGGTTGGGGGGCTTCTTGTGCAACTTAATTAACAATCCTACCAATATCTCTATAGACCCAAAGAATGAATTCTAAACATTGGCCAGTTTGTTTTTTATAGTATAAAGAACCAGATATGGAAAATAAAGATGGCGAGCAAGAAAAATACAAAGATGGTAGATGATAGATGTTCACATTTGGTAAAATGCTGTGGTTTCTATGAAAATTTACAAGTGGAGGAGGATTGTCTACCTCACTAGTCCAGTATATTTTTCTCTCTTGGCCCTGTATCTCTCTCTCTCTGTGTGTGTACATGAGTGCAGAAAAAGAGGTGAAGTCTGGTCTTCAGGGCCTCATACGCCTCATTCCAGCACAATTTGTTCCCTCCCCGAATTTAAATCATGGAACTTGGATGTAAATGTCTGCTGCCTGAAATGATGTCCAGGCTTTGATGCCGATTCTACAGTGTAACATGCATGGAGGCATCAGCTGCTAAGTAGCTTCCAGGCGATGAAATGAGATGAAGAAGATTGTCATAACAATTGAGTATTTAAAAATGATGGAAATGATTCTTCTGGCGTATTAAAATATACAATCAGGATCTAGACATGACTGTGCTGGATATGTATGAAAGACGACTTGAAACTAAATGAACTTATGGAGTTTGTTTTAAAGCTTGAAGATGATCCCTGATGTACTTTTTGTGTAATCATTCAGTCAATTTTTTGGAACAGTAATGAAATAAATGGGTAACAACCGTCAAGACTTGACTGCAGTTTGCCAGATCCTTCCTGACACTTGCTAGCTCTCTTAGATTTGAATCAACACCTCCATCATCTCTCCATTTCTGGTGCACTGGGCCTGTGAAATGAATTGTGGTTTAGGTTCTGGAGGACTGCAGTATGTCAAAACCAGGTGGTACACGTCTTAGTGCAACATGGACCATCATAAGCATTCCAGACAAGGACATTGCTCAAAATCGGTCGAGCAACGGAACTACACAAACCAAAGGAAATTATTTATGAAGGAAGAAAGTGACATACATTAACTCAGACATGTCTTTATCTTTAAAATATCCTGACTGGTGAGCAGATATGGGGGCATATCAAAAGCTGTGTCAGTGTTGGATTCGCGAATCCTGATGAATGATTCTTTAATGTGGCTCCTGCAGACCAAATCCAAAAGGAGGAATTTCGACTCGCATCTTTCTCTCTCTGCGTCTGACAGCGGGAGCAATGGGGTAGCCTATTCTGCAAGTGGAAACTTCACCTCATGCAAAGATAAGAAAGAGGAGGGGGGAGGAGGAGGAGGAGGGGGGGAGCGCGGTCTGCAGCTGGAAGACATTACGAGTACCAGTCATCCTCGCTGGAAAAGAAATAGACAAGGAAGAAAAAGAAGAAACAAGAAAATAAGACCTTCAGATATCCTCAGATGTTATTTATTAGAGAGGAGAAGCCCTCCTCCCCCCTCATTATTGGATGTACTTGCCTGGAGACTGAACTGTGCTGGATTCAGTCCTGTTTATGATGTGCTCTGACTCAATAAAGGTTTAACAAATGCTTTCCTTAATTACCACTGTTTCATCACGGTAATCGTGTCATGGCCGAAGGTGATCAGACCTCGAAGATTTGGTATACAGAACCTTCTGTTTTTAGAAACATTGTTTATAAAAAGCTACATTAAACAGGTTTACACCTCCTGTAGCTGCAATAACCCCCAAGAGGTTATTGCATTTCTGGCATTTTAGTTTGTTTTTCCTATTTACTGTTATTTCTGGTCTGGTTTAATGCTTAAAAGGCACTTTATAATACTTATCCACAAGGTGTCTTTTATCATTCTTTCATACACTGCGGTTCAAAGTTCATTCTTGACCTTTGAAACAGCAGTTTAGGAAACAACTAAGCCAAAGTAGATGAGGAGTTGAAGTGCTCAGAACAAAAAGTGGAAACTCATTGACAGCAGTCCAGCCTTTTGTGATTTTCTGCCAGTTATATACTGTTATATTGCCGGATGTCTCGAACATGGTCAAAGTTCCAAAACTTGAGGTGAACATATGTTAAAAATGCCGCCTTCAAGGAAAAAAAAAAAACAGGGCTTCAGTCTGCTCTCGGTTCATGAAGAAAAAGAAGTGAAATCCTACTACTATTGATTTTTTACGTAGCCCCCAGAGCCAGTAGTGGGGCAGCTTCCAGGAGCTACCCAATGAGACCAGAGTGGGCTCATCAGTAGGGGGGGCTGTTTCAGATAGATAAAGCTGGATTGAGGGGCTGCATAAAGAGCCAGTCTAAGTTCATCTTAAAATGTAAAAGGAGCTGGAAATGAAACCTGGAAATCTGTATTTTATGTCTTAAGGCATTTTTGGTTTTTATTATCTTGTCTAGTTAGCACCCTTTTCCATGCTATTATTCATTGTGTTACTCAATTGGTTCATCCTGTTACTGTGAACGTATGTTTTATGTTTGTTTACAGCTGGAGGAGTTCATTGACTTTAATGTCAAAGGATGCATAAGTGATATAAATTTCACCGGAGCCAATCTGACAAAATAAATATCACTGAATTATGGTGCATTGGCTGAAATGTTACAAAGTGACTCTTAGACCCCATTAACACCTGGCATTATTATGCAATCTACATCTGGATATCTCATCTGGTTTAGGAAAAAGCACATGTTAACTGAAGGTGTAAATGCATGCAGAATGCCATTGGCTCATATTGTCATTGGTTCTCAGCCAGGTGTAAATTTATACAGTTTGGTTTAGCAAGCTCCACCTCTTCCTGCTATCTCAAGCATGCATGCAAAAGCTACAGATCAACCCTTTTCCCAAGAAATGTAAAATAAGCACAGCACATGAAGTAGTATCACTTCCATGACGTGAGATGTGCTATGGCAAGAATGTTGGTTCTGCCTCCCTAATTTACATATTGAGATTTGATCAAAATGAGTGAAGCACTGTGATAATGAGATTGCTTATTAATATCAGGTGTAAATACAAAAGCTCACACTAAGATATCATTATCCAAATAACATATCCATCCACAGATATCTTCTCAATACTGGCTGCACACAGACAATTGAAAGAGAGAAAAATTATGGAAGAAAGTGAGAAAAAAATTTCATAATTTAAACTGTATGGAAATACTTAAGTTACACAATAGCCATTTTTATCCCCTCCTACTTAACTCCACTGGGACAGTTCAATATTACCGCATGGCATGCCCATTCTTACAAACACAAACACGTCATATTAGAAAATATGAATATAAAAACTATGAATAAACAAGATTTAAACCGCCCTGACAGACGCTTGAGTAAAGCATTCAGCTTTACTTTACTCCCCACTGCTCCAGTAAAGGTGCACATTGGCCGACAATAGAAACTGTGGTTATACTGGGTTGTTCCCATGTGTGAAAGCATGTAATTATGCATATATGAAGCTGGGTTTAGCTGAAAAAAGCACAACTCTCTTTCTCTAGAGAAGTAAAAGTAAAATGCATAAAACTAACCACATGATTTTAAAGTATAAGTATACAGTATCTGCCTACAGAGCCGTACAAAACTAGAACACTGAAAATAAAATAAACTTAACTTGAAATTGAAGATTAAAACAATGAAAAAATAGATATATGAATATTTTAGTTTAGAGTAGAGTTATGCTATACATTCCATGCTGCCGCTGTGGTAGAAAATACCAAAGTAATGCCATGTCCAGTAACTCCTGCATAACTAATGTAGACCCTTTTCAGACAGTGTCCATTCTTCTGTGGCAAAGAGGAATGGCAGAAATGTCTGAATGTCTTCATTTATAACCAGAAATGCTTTCTATCCCGCTGTGAAAAGTGCGACCAAAGATTACCAGCCTCAATAATAATTCATCTGAATTTGCCTGGAACTGAACTTGTCAGCACACCCCTCCCCTCCCCCCCGTCCCCCTCCCCAGTCCTTTGGAAAGCTCTGCGTTTCCACACTTCTCTCGCCATGTGAAGCTCTCTATTATACGGGTTATCCAGATGTACCCACAAGGCACTGGGAGAGGAAGTGTAACAGCCACGCTGTGATGATGGGGAAGCGTGCGTGGGTGCGACGACGCTCTGCTGTGGCAGCTCATATACTTTGTAACATTTTATAACGTTGAAGTCTTGTTCGCAGTGGAGCCAGCGGCTTCATTTCCTCACAACCGAGCACACTCACTTGAAATCACGCTTATTAGATGTGGGAAAGAACCTCGTGAAAAAAATATCACTTCGTTTTTATGTGGTAGGACATTGAAGAGAGGCCGAAACCTTGACCAGTGTGTTGATTGCTCATGTATGTAAGAAAAAAGAATCTGGCATGTTTCATTTTGAAGGGTTTTCATTCAAAAAACATAAAATGAACATTTACTCATATACTGTATTTGAATACAGCTCTGAGGTACTGGTGCTTTGTTTGAACCATTCAGCTGTAGACTAGGCTACTTTATATTCATACTCTTTACAGTTACTGTTACTTTGTTGATTAAGATTTTTTTTAAACAAAAAAATACAGTTATACAGTTAATTCAACTATTCAACTGTGACCAGCTACAACATTTAAATGCTGTTTACACAGGAATATATCAGTAACAACAATAATAAAATTCCATTCTGTCTGCATTATTAGTTTTACTGTTTATTTTTAAGTACATTTAGCTAATGCTACTTGTGCTCTTACTTAAAATGTGTTTTTTGGCCATGTGAGGGCAGTACACAGGCTAAAAAACATTTGATATATTATGACCTTTTATTTATGCTACTTATTTTATACTACTTTATACTTTAGTACTATTTTATACTTTACTTTACTACCACTTTATACTATCTTTGTATGATTTACAGTTTAAAAAAAACAGAAACCTTTATGTAGCCCCTCGGTTCAGCCTCTGTCTGAAACAGCTTCCTGTCATTTTCTGCTTTATGTTCAGCTATACTCAACTTCAGATTGCGCTTTGTTTGGCCTACATATGGACACTTCACTATATAAATTAATATATGATTTATAAGAGTAATAAACTCTCTAATTGTATACTTTTTACCTGTGTGAGGGTGTCAAAACTCTTTAGTAAAGTGTCAGAGCAGTGTGTACATCTACCACATTTATCATTTTCATATACTTTCTTAGAGAGCCAGTTTTATTTCAGAGGTTCAGAATAAGTCCTCTTTCACTTATGTGTAAAGTAATTATACAACCAAAATATTAATGGAGCTCAAAAAACAAAACAAAAACAACCCCAAAACATAAGCATAAATAAATAATTAAATAAATAAATAATACATAAATACATTTATAATTAAATAAATTACCCTGTTTAAATGTTATTAAGGCTTAAAGTTATGCATAACTAAGGGCATGAATGCCTTGAGTGACAGGTTGGTGCCACAGGCAAATGGCTATGTAACCAAGTTCACAGAGTATAGGCGTAGAAGTATCAGTTTTCTTCCAGTAAACATTTTCTTTTTATAGACTTAAGTGTTTCATTAGCAAAAATTAGCATTAGCATTATAACAGGTACCCATAAACTACTAATGCATGCACTGTGCCAAGCTAGCAGCTCACATTAGGATCAGCTCCTTACTTTCATCCAAATAGGTCACTTCTGGCTCCATATGTCCAAGATGTGGAAGGTAAATATGCAAACTCAGGGAGTTCACAAACCAATGGTTGACGTCACAGTGTCTACATCTATTACTCTTTACAGTCTATGAGCATAGCTAGCTTGTGTCATGTAGTTTTAATAGGGATTGTTTGCTTCTGTCTGATTCGCCAAGTTGACCAATCCTGCTTTAGACTGATGTTAGGACCGTGCACAACATTCAGACACAGAAATATATAATTGTAGAAATACATAAATAAATATATGTAGAAATGTTTGTATAAGTAAGAAAATAATACAGACACACCCCAAATAAAGGTTGCTGTATGGAAATGTAGAAATTACTTAAAGACATTAATCTAATTACTGTCATTTGCGTTGACATTTCTTTCTTTCTTTATGCGTCTGCCTTTTTTCATGCACCATAAACATTGACGTGAAAACAGAATCATAAAGCCAATTTATAATCCATTTCTGTCTCATCTTTTTACTGCGTCTCTTTTTTTGGAATGAAACTTCTCTATTGTTTCTCCTGGAGGACTCGCAGACTGATATGTAACCAATTAGATGATCGCATAGAGGATAGCGTGCTTTGTCATCACCTACTTAACTGACCCAATCAATGTGGATTTAGCGTCATTAGATCATCCCCTGGAAGTGTGCCATCCCTCCAGCATGGTGTCATAAATACAGAGCTGATGGTGAGCGTGATGAATTGCGGTGCAAGGGGCAGCTCCACCTCTCCTTAGTATTTATGGCAGCAAACAATGAGGACACAAGTAGATAAATTCAACAACTTACACATCATAACAGTCCCCATGAAGGCTGTGGTTTGTAGGGTTCCAATTTCCAAGCTGAGTTTGGCGTGGCTGCTGCCAAAGCTTTACCGTCATACTTTGAGGGGACCAAGAAAGGGGTCGACATTTCAAGAAGCTCTCTGAAAAGTTTGGGGGGATAAGGCACATTTGGGAGTCTGCTTTATGACAGTAATGTAAGCACAGTACGAGTCAGATTTTATGATTTCTGATGTCATGTACTTGTGTTATGACTATACATGCTTGTGCCATACTGAACTCTTTTTACAGACCACATTCTCCCTAAAGTTAGAGAAAAATCATATGGATTTTCTGGACCAAGAGCCAAACCAAAATGGTATGATTTAATGGCTACAGTCAGAACAGAAAGGTAGGGCCATCAGTGGAGATCTCATCAGTCACAAGTGTCCTAGAATAGACTAGAACACAGATGAGTTGTCCAGAATGGTGGAAAATGGTCTTTGGCCCAATTGATCCTATTGAAGGTCCCTCAGAAAGATGTTGAATCTTAAAGCCCAGTTCTTTTTGGTAACATCCACCACTTAAAGGCTTTAATATGGTTTTAAAATGCATTTCAGGGAGAATGGTGGGGCTTTCCCATTCTGTAATCATAACCTCAGGATGTTTAAAAAGGATGAATAATATGGCTAACTGAAGAGTTTTAGTTTGGTTATGTGTTAATACCTTCCTGTATGTACACTGCATTAGCTTGGAAATTGACTGTTATGCATGTATTTATGAGTTTTAATTACATCAGTTTGGATGTACCTCTAAAACCCAACTTATAAAACGGCTGAGCTGAGTAATATTATCACAGATCAATCAAATATGTTGTATGATATTTTGTATAATATGTTTCTGCAGGACAGAAAACTAAAAAGTTCTAATGTTTGGTGGATAATTTGATGAAACTGTTTTCAAATAAAGTTGAGTCGATTTTTCAAATGTGAACTGTCACATAAAGTATAGGTATTGGTCACAATTGTTAACCCTACTGACTCTTAAACATTGTTATCAGTACACAAACAAATCCAGTACTGTTTGGGCTGTCGTACCTCCATTTTATGGCACTAAACTTCTGCTATAATGACTACTTTGCTGAGTAACATTGTAAAACATGATTTATTGTTCAAGACTAAACAACAGCACATGAAGTTGTTAAAATTAGTTCAACCAGCTCTGTAGCACTTTTGGAAGGGGCCACCCTGTTCTCACCTTGCTGATGAGAACAGGCTGAAATACATTAGGTGAAATAAACTGCTTAAGCACAGAAACAATGAGATTAATTGATAAATTGAAGAAAAAAAATCTGCAACTATTCAGAATTTAAAATAGTTCAAGTCTGTTTCCAGCTTTTGAAGTGTGAGGATTTTCTTTATCTTATGTAGTAAACTAAAAATCTTTGGGTTATGGATTGTTAGTTGGACAAAACAAAGAAGAAGCAAAGAAAACAGAAAATATTCACATTTGAGGAGCTGGAATCTAAGAATTTGGCCTTTTTTATCATTTAAAATGATTAATCGGTTATGAAATAGTTGATGATTGATTCTATTGATTGACTAATCAATTAATCAACTAATCCTATGAGGTCTAGATCGTACCATGTTTGCTGTGAATGCACCCTGCAGCCTCATTTAGAGAATCAGTGCGTGCTGTTCATTACAAATTCTCGCTGTAACTATTATTTCATGGTTGTTACTTAACCGTTGATGAACTCCTACAATTAACTTTTATGGACTTGTTCAAACCACACGATGCAAGATAAAACATGCTATGTGACGTCTCGAACCAGATTTTGAAACGGGCTTTGTTAAGATAAAAATGAGGATAAGCTCTCGATCTGGATGCCATATATTTTGCTGTGCATGGGTGGGCTGGTGGCTTCATGCAAAAATTACATGCATTCTTCACAGCTGCCATTCACTGTGGACCTGTAACATGGCTTTTATAGGTTAGTCTGACATAACAGTTTGTTAAATCTCCCATCTGGATCAAACCACTTCCTGTTGTTTGCCTCAGGCAGACTAGAGCTGATAGATTGTGATCTTGGATTATATGCTTTCACCCTCATTACTTGAAAATATTGAGTAGTAAGGCTTACACATCCAAGATAGGAAACATGCTAAATAAGGAAACTGTGTGTTTGACACTGCGCCTACATAAAACAGGACAGACAGAATAAATATGTACTGTGGATGGAATAAAGCAAACCCCAAAAAATGTTTTATTTAAGTCTTTATCCATCTTTCAAATATGGTTATATAGATGCTCTCCACAGCTGTGCATTGCATCATGTATGAACATTATTTTTTTTTGCTTCGACCACAACAAAATGCACACGGCTGTATCAACAATACTGAACAATAAAGAGTTTTCTGTATGCGTGTAAGTAAAAGCTTGATCTGGTTTCTGTAGAGGAGTCACTCACTGCAGCAACACCCTATTTAGGCACCAAACAAAGAGCAATGACTACACCAAACAGAACAGTACAGTACAGTATGACTGCATGTTTTATAGAGGGGCTCAACAAGACTCACTCATCATGTCTATAAACCATTATGTTTTTGTTTGACACAGTGCTGGGAAACGCGACTTCCCGACTCTTGAAATAGGATTGCCCAACAACCAATTTATTACCATCTAATCCTGAAGATTTCTATCTTGGCATGGTGCTTCTCTCAAACAAACAGACAGAAGAGGGCGGACGTGGGGGTACAGACCCTTAATCATTCCCTCTCCCGCTGATTCATCTCGTGAAAATGGGGCTCTTCCTCTGTCTTCTCAACACTGTTTAGGTCTTTTGAGGGACAATCCTCCAGCAACAAGTCTGTAATTAGGGAATTGTCTTTGAGGTTTTGAATAGAATAGCAATCGGATGTAGTCACACTAAATTCAAGAACTTTCTCATCCTCAAGAGGATTACTGACAATGAGAAGGACTGCATGCATGAAGGACACATACTTTACACATATGTTAGGTGGATAACACAGAAAATTATTAAATTGAGGAAAGAAAGTATGGTGTTATTAAGAAGTGAGAGAACTGACTTCATATGAGAGGGAAAAACAGCACCAAAAATTATACCAAGGTTACCCCTTCTTGACTTTGGAAATGGCAGTTTGACAATATAATCTTAACGCTGAACTTTCAACTGTATCAAATACCTGCAGACTCTATGCTCAGTAGCACACTTGGACCTTTTAAAAAAAATAAATGAATCATTTAAAAAGTAATCATGGTAGTTCTTTCTTGACTTCAGAACGGTTTGACAAAGAAATCATAACAACTACTGAGCTGAACTGAACCCCACTGATTAACACTGTGTGATGAAAGCAACTGAAACCATGAAAATGGAGCTAGAGTGAGAACTGATTTGTTAAATTGGTAACAATTTGCAATGAGCAGGTAATGTTATGCTAAAAATTATTTTGATCAGTAAGAAAGTTTATTACAGAAGTTTCTCTCAACAAAATAAATCTTCTTATTATTAGTATAGACATTAGTAAATCTAGCTTCTTTTGCTTATGACAAAAGATTCAAAGGAGCAGACTTATGTATTTATGATTAAACTAAAACTGAGCTTTCCTGTGTGTGCATCTATCATTATATGTACTGCCCCAGTAGGCGTTTATCAAACTGGACATTTTGACTTATCATGGCAGTAAAGGAACACGTGATACTCGTCCAAGCAAACCAATATTTACCAGTGCTACTATTTTGCTCACATTGTCTTTGATGTGAGCTTCTAGCATTTGGCTGAAGTATCAAACTGAGGCCTTAATATTAGAAAGTAGATCCAGTATCAGTTTATTAAATTATCTTGTTGCTTTTACTCATCAGGACTAACAGGACCATCACTGCATGAGGGCTGCATTGGATTTCATTTTGGTAAAAAAGCTTCACTAGCACCGAGATTATCAGATAGATTGAGGTATTTCTCTTGTTTTTTTAAGGTTTATTTTTCTTTTGTGTGTTGTGGGACAGTGCTTCCTTCCTCCTGGCGGTTGGTACATGTATATTAAGCTGCCAGGGTGAATATACCCACTCTGTTTGGCTTTCTGAGACTGCTGAAGCTTCTTATTAGTTTCAGTTGCACTTTGGTCTTTTTGCACAAAACAAGAACAAAATGGATTTTATCTCTCATCTTTTTCAGTGTCGCTCTACAAAAGTATCGCTCCAGGGCCAGTATGAACAGCAGGAATGATGACTGTATAAGTCTTTCAACATGCATACTGTATGTCATGTGAGTATTGTGTTAAAGTCTGAACCTATCCTTTGAAAACTTTCTGCTGTATTTTGTCTCGACGAAAAGGAGTTAGGAAACTTCACCGGTCCACGCTGTCGTACGGTACTTATTGCCCAGACTAATAAGCATAGAGGGGTGATCCAGCACAGTCAGGTTGATGAGCTTGTTGTGAATAATAGCCCTCAGTTCAAATGTAGCAGACGAGCTAACAACTGCATCTGACACAATCCAGACTGAGAGGAAAAACTTGGAGTGGAGGGACTTCATGAGGAGTAGCCAGGCAGTAAAAATGGAGCATATGTATGTATTGGCCAACCTTGATTTAGTCTCATACCCATTACATACTGCTTAAGGGCTCTCTTGGGTCAAGTCAGCAAAGCACAGAACACAGTGTTTGGTCAAAAAATACAAAATGCATAAAAATCAGTTGGAAGCTGAAACAATAATTTGAGTTAATTTTGTTGAAAAACGTAGCTAAATTAGCATGTTGGATACAACTCCAATAATTGCCATCCAAGCATAAGATATTTTTGGCTCACGTTGTAGTTTTTAATAAAGTATATGACTGTGTTTTTCTATTTTGTTTATCATATTCATACAAATCTCCCATTAGAGACTGTATTGGATCTGAACTTTAAATGGAACTTGAAGTTGACTTTTCTCAATTATTCATTAATGTGGCAGTAAATATTAAAGCCAATAACTGTAAACCAAAGATCCATATTTCCATTTCTCTTTTCCTTTCTCAGGCTGCTCTGAATGATGAAAAGCATATATATCATTTACACAGCGCTCACATAAAACAAGAGCTGGCCTTAAAATTAAACTCTTAGTCGAACATTATTGATGATGATAGTGATCATTGGCTATTCACTTACAATATGGCAACATTTTGGTGAAATACCGCAGCAGAACAGAATTAAACCCTTGTGAATGCACGTGTGTATTGCAGACAAAGTGAAATAAATTTTGATCACAGTGAAATTAAATGACCTGTAGATGTTTGATCACACCACTGTGAGTAGAGCTTGTTCTCCATCTTATCCAATGATGACTTTTTAAATGTTTTTTCCGCAACATTTCACTCATCGTTTAACAGATTTTCCACCTTTATCCCTCTTCGAGGAAATCACTCGTAGGAGACGAGTAATTCCCAGACAGTGAAAAGTACCCCGAGAAACATGGGACCCCCCGACTAACATCTGCATCCCTACACAACCCAGCATCCTTCTTGATTCTATACAGTAGCTTGTATATCACACAGGTTTTATTGAGTTGTGTCCCATGTGGGCGGGTAAGATGGTATCCAGTTAGTACAGTGATAAACTTCACAGCCAAGGGCAGAAAGTTCGCCACTCGGATCACTGGCCTGTGAGACATTATCATTATCATTGCTCTGGTGAATAACAGACCTTGTCCTTTAATGTGGGTTGTGTGATCACGCCAAGCTGCACAAAGCAGCCGTTCAACCCACAGCAAAGTGTGGTTTCAGAGGAATCCCTTTACCCCCTACCCTAAAGCCTACCCTCAAACCCCCTCCTTCTCTCCTGGATGCTGGCTTGCCATTTCTAGGGGTACTGCAGATGTGGAGTTAGTAGCTGGCACAAGATACAGTATTCGACTTTGTGGCTGCGAAGCCTCACTGTGGCAATCAGGGGTGCATTGGACTGGACTGCAGACACTAAGTGGGCTGCTGCCAGTGCTTTGAACTGTGAAAATAAATACTGAATAGGGCTACGTTGTGCTAGCCAGGCCTTGAGTCCTATAGTCATCTGTCTTGGTGTACACACCGGTGGGAGTGTTTGCCTTGGACTTAAGCCACCGCATGTGGTAGCTGCAGGATTTTTTTCGCACTGGATCACACTTTTTGAGGGCGCATTTAATAAAACTGGCTGCTGAATAAGAGGGGCAAGAATTCAGACTCATTTTGCACATGTGATAACTTTCCCTCATCTCTGCTCTCTGCCCTTGTCAAGGATGGGATCTGCACAAACAGCCAGAGTATCTCGGTGTCTGGTAGAGACGTTTGTTTCAGAGCTGAAAGAGAGATCACTGGGGTGAGAGGATGTGGGCCACTCAGAGGAAGAAGGCAAACGAAGCACCTGGGACAGGTTGATTTGGATATTTGGACATCGAAGGGGAACTTGTCCAGTGGCCAACCCTCTGTTTCTTCACAGATATGAGGGGAACTGACAGTGCTGTGCAGTCCGCTGTACAGTAGTTTAAAGACGAGAGCGAGAACAGGAGATCGGACATCAGAATAAACTGTCCGGGGGCGTTTCGGAGGATTGTACACTTATAGGTCCCCTGTTGTCGTATATTGCTTTAATCTGCTGCAGTGTGAACCAAATCCAATAATCATACCATATTGAAAAGCAGCATGAGTAAGGGGATTAAAATCTGAGTCTCTAACAAGGAGTCATGTAGTGTTTGGGTTTAACGAGTTACAGGGAGGATTATAGGGTATGCCATGCATACTTTGGACTAAATACCCTGCTCTTAGTTTTGATTGGAATAACCCTCTGCACTCGGATGTCAGTTTACTCAGTTTGGTAGCTCTCCACAGGCTGAGAAACTCTTTAGCATGTCATATTAACTGCATACCTGAGTTTGTATGAAGGTCTTGATTTACGACAGTGTGCCATGCTATTGCTCTTACCCTCTGTTCAGTCTCTGTTCATCCCAAAATGGGTTTGCTGACTGTGCATGCACTTTTTAATTCTACTTTTTATGCTGAAAGACATCCACAGTCAGGAGTCAGCCAGTACAACCACATTCTTCTACTGCTGGCCACTAAAAAGCTTCGCTGGAGCAATTGGAGTAATCCTCGACCCAAGTCCTCACAACTGGCTTCATTTGAATTTAAAATGCAGCTGGATGTGCTGGCAGCTTACATGGTGAAACTACAGCAGAGTTGCAGTGTTGTTTATCAGGTGATTTTCTGTCCAACTCAGCTTTTTTCACCTCCCTCTTAATCATCTCTTTCTGGTCTGGTTTTTTTTTGTATCGTGGAAACATCATAAAACCATTTTAATTGTGTAGTGTAGTGTTTTTGTTTAATTATGGAATAAGCATTTTGGAAATTCTACAGAACTTCTAACCTAAAAATACAAAGAGAAATATGCACTATTATCCCATTTTTGGTACTTATTGTGTTCTAACTGCTTAAAAAAAATGCAAAAACATAAAATACAAAACATACAATGCCACAACTATCTGTCACGCTCACGTCCCACATGCATGAACGCCCCCTGCAATTTGAGCCACGAAGTTGCATCCACTCTTTTTCCGAGGACACGAACCTCACCCACTGTTGTGGGAACAGCTATTACTGTTTTGTATGTTTCCATCTCAGAACGCAGACCCCAAAAACTCTGATCTGTCTCTGCTACTGCAAAAACATACCGGCGTAGAGCTTAAATGTCATTTGAGGACTCTGCTTTCACCCTCATGCCAAGAAAAGCCATCAAGTTCAATCAAACGCTGATAGAAAACAGATCGGATCCTAATTGGAGAAGTTCACGTCAAGATCTTTAGTGACATTTTTGGTACCAAGATGCGACGGGCTGCTTTATGAAATTTGCCCGTTTTTGCTTTGGTGCGCAGATCTTGATCCAGAATCTGATTATGACAGCTGGCATCCCTTTTTTCCAGACTTTGCTATTCCCCATATGTCTGGAATCCAAATTTATCCTTTTTTTAGCCATGTGCCATCTCTTACAGTGGACGAAAACTAAAACATATTGGATAAAACTGGAACGTAGTAGTATATAACAACCAGTCCATCTTTCTAAAAAACAGGTGCGGCATTAGTTTTACGTTAGTTTTATACGGGCGTCCTTGTATATACTTTTGGAGGAAGATTGTTAAGTGCTTCTTGTGTCCGCTGTTAAAAGAATTCATGGCAACCCATCACAAAGAGACAAAATGCTCATATCTCTGACATGAAGGTATTATGATAGGGATAAAAGTACCAGATGTTGATAATAAATCTAGATTATGTCAACTGTGTTTCAGCTGGGGAATTTCATTAGACTGATTTTGTAGTGCCAAAGGGAACATGTGCGTGTACAAACAAAAAGATTAATATTAATGTTAATATGGATAAAGTACCAAACATTTTTACCAACCGTTTTGTGCTACTATTTGTCCTAAGTGACATACAGTGTAATGACAGCATACATTGTCTTAGAAAGTCTGGCCAAAGTAGGAAGCAAAGCCTAAAACCTGCCACAGTGTTACTCTAAACACTGTACATGCAGAGCTGGACTGTGCTGTCTCTGTCTTGTGGCTGTTTTGACTCAAACTTGCTTTGGTCTCTGCCAGTATTGGATACTGGCTCAGTGTACTGTATTCTCAATAATCTAATCGAACACAGAGGTCATGCAGATAGATCTCCATGCAGCATATTTCAATAATGAAATCCACATACACATGGATATTTGGTTATTAAGTCTACAAGTTACTACTGGTGTGTTAAATTAAATTAGACATCTAAACAAACCTATATGAAGCTGTAGAAGACACGTGTTCCCCAGAGTCAGCCTTTTAGTCGATACTGTGTGCAACATGAATTGCAATATAGACTTTTTACGATTTTAAAAGCTACCACATTTCCACACCATCCCTTGTTTTGGTCTTTGATGTTTTAAAATGTTTGTGCTGATCTGGTCTGGTATTGGTCTTGATGAGGAATGTGCCAGTGTTGAATTTCTTCACCATGATTATCATAGGTAAAAAATATCATGGTAAAAAGTATTATCACAATAATCATCAAGGTTTCCCTAAGATCTTACTGTCAGTGCTAAAATATAGGGAATAAATTATTTCACAGCATGATCATGTGGGATGTTCTGTGTATTGCAGCTTTGTTGCACTTGAAAAAAGAAATAACATCAAAAGCAGTTTCAACACTTTAAACAACTGTTCAAAGTTCAAGTAACTTGAATGGAAATCATTTAAAAAACTCAGTGTCTTAGATTTACACATTTTGAAACTATGATTTTTTTCTTGATGAAATTGATCGATTGAGTTCTGGAATGCAAGAACTTTGTTGGTAAGTTTCATCATCACAAGGCAGAGCAATTTGTAAACTCACACTTAACTTAATTACAGTAATACTGGGCTCTTACAGGCCACCAGTGCAGCCACAAACCCTCTCCACATCACTACTAAATAAATGCCAGTCCTGATGCTGACCAGCAAGGAAGAACATGATGTATGAGTTTGTCAGGCAGTTAAAATGCAGCTATCACTCTGTGAACTTTACAACTAAACAACAACAAGCCAAGTTAGAAGCTAGAGCTCGACAGACAGGAGTCTGGTTCTCTGTACTGTTATTCTGCCTATTTGACCAGTAGAAAGCTCCTCCCTTGTATCTAAACAGAGTATAACTATTAATGAAAGCAGAAGTGTTGCTATGTGTTCACAGTGTTCACAGTGTTCACTGAAAATGACAACAATTATGTTAATCATCTCAATCCCTTTTAAACAAGGTCTTAGAATTGACTTGGCATTGGTGGTTTTGACCTCAGATCTGCATATTTAGGTGTATAATGTCATTCCACCACTTTAAAACAGGAAAAAACAAGCTGCTGTCTTCAAGAAGAGGAACCAATGTGGTTTTCATATTCACTCACTTAGTGACTTCATACGTTGATTGGGGACACACTTAATGTGGTTCATTACAAACAGTGATGGCTTGAGGAGGGGAAGGATTGAGAAACCTGATTCTGGCATAACAGTAGTTTACCAAACCCTCTTGTCTGTTTAGAATTGAATCAGCAAGCAGCTGTTCCCGTGTTGGGTGACTATTCTCCAGCAGACCGTGGTTGTTTTGCATGCAGGGTACTGAGTGCCAGGCAACGTTTGGCTGAACTCATAGTGCCGCTAACCCTCTGCCACGCACGTGTCTTTGATTCCTACGTTAGGCTTGAATAGCAACATCTTCTTGACATCGCAGATGTTGGTCATTAATAGCACATGTTTGTCATCTCTTTTTTTTCATCACGTATCCTAATAGCTCTTGAACTACCATTTTTTTTATCACTTACGTTTCCTTACTTTCTTGGAGGAACATCTGAGAAAGTGTTAAATGATTTAGTGCCTTGTTTGACTGAAGCTCACATGAAAAGGGGGGTATAATGTTGTCCTTGTGTGAAAGTTACGCCTCTCTCGATGATGACTAATGTCCATGTTACAAATGTTTTTCAAGTTTTGTTCAACAATTAATTACAATGACAAATGATAGGATGTCAGAGGGCCTTTATGGCACTGCAAAGCTCTGGAGAAATGTTTAACTTATTTCTTTTTCTTTTTCTTCAAATTGGTGGATATTGATGTCTTTCTTCTGTCTTTGCTCAATTGTAAACATTGTGTGACAACAGGTAGGACATGTAGGATATTATTTAAGCTTGTCCTGTAGTTCAATATTCACACAGTTTGAAAGCTCTTATTCTTGGGTTGAAAGATGTTTGTTATTCTAAGGAGAGTCGGGGCATATTTTCCCTATTATCATTATCCTACTGGTTGTGTTTACAGCTTTTGCATAATTGGCATGAGGTATGGTTACTTGAGACACCAGCAATCTTAGAAACTCATACACACTGTCTGTTTCAGTCTTTGTCAGGGGGTCTATGCACACGACTGTATTTAGTGTAATGACAGCAGTACAAAAGTAATATGGCGTACTTATTTACTTGGATTGAAATTAGACATTTTCCAGAAGAAGAAAAGAGAAAGAGAAATCATACAAAAGATTCAAAACACATGCTTTGGTGAGTAGCTCCACAGAGAGAGTTTCATACACGGACAGTTGAAGTGGTTTAGAAGTATCATGTCTATTTGCCTAAAAGGTCTGTGCAGTATGATTAAGGGTTTGTGGATGCACACTACAATACGATCAGGAAGTTGGCCAATATGTCCCAGTAGATCAAGTAACGAGATTAATACAATGTGCAAATATATTTAGAAAAACTGGGAAGCCAATGTGATAAAACTGCAGCTTTTTTGGAGAGTTAATGTGTAAAGTCACTGCTGGTGTGTTGGGCTATCATAGAAAACCGCAGGTGTAGGTGTTTGACGTGGATCATATGCTTTTGGCTGCACTGCCATGGGAAAGGAATCGCTTGCGCCCAGAAAGCAGGAATATGATTATGAACTAGGCTTAGCCATGCACTGCTTTTAATTATTTGCAGCTGTCACTGAGGCAAACAAAGCTGAAGTTAGCAGGATCCTGAGTCAAGCGCATGTGTGCCTGTGATTTTCAGCACGGACCACCCCCCTCCACAAAATAAAATAAAATAAAAACCTCATATATACAGTACCAGTCAAAAGGACACGCCTCAGACTGTATCTTGAGTACAAAAACAGCATTGTACACAGTTTATCCAGGTTTGTAGTTGTTTCATGCATGTAGTAGTAAAGTGAAAAAAAGGTTGAAAAGGCAACACAAATGTCTGTACAAAATGTTATAGCAAACTGATAGGTATCAAGATATTCAAGTCTGGAGCAAAGTTGTGCATCAATTAACCAACTCACTTTCACTCTCATGTGGCTAGTATGGCTAAAAATGTAAAAGAGCTGTACCTTTCTTGTTTTTCATAATTCGTACATTACAATAAAAGGTGAGAAAGTCAATGGATGGTGGCTACAATCTTTGTAGTATATCCAATGTAGACAGGATGTTACTTTTAAATCTATCATTGGATGTGATAGATTTAAAGTTGTGTGGCTCCTTTTTTATATCATATTTGGGAGAAATATCAGCCACCATGCAAAGACACTCTTGTTCTTTGTTGCCAAACAAAGCAACACAGTCAATCTTCCAGCTATGGAAAATGGATTAAGTCCATCTTTTTACTTAACCAGTAATGGTAACAGGGGAGATTCAATCTTGGCCAAACTCTGCACCTCTGAAAGGTCACAGATCCAACACAAGGATGTAGAATAATGGGATCTCAGCAGTGCAGCAGTCTGTGGCAATGCCATTTACAACCATTGTATGAAACTATCATTATCAGAGTCAGAGTAAAGTTGCTTGGAGCCTTTTCCCAGATGCATCAGGTTTAATGAGTGGACTTGAGACATGAGAGCTTAGCCTCTTCTGGCACTGTTGTTCTGATTGCAAGAGTACAGGCCACACATAATTCCTGTTTACGTCATCATTTCCACCACTACTCTACCAGGAACCAGGTCAGTAAAGTTCAGGTCAATTTCATCCAATGTGTAACAGGCCTATGTAAGTGAGAAGCGAAAATGGGAAAGACGTAGGTATTCCATCTCCTGTTTATACAAACTTATGTGGGGACTTTTCATTTTCCCACAAACCCTCAGTTTTCTTCGAGGCCATTGGTTTTCTTCACTTCCTGTCGCTCTAAGAAGCTCAATCCTCAACTGCAGCCTGACTAGCTGCAGCAGTCACAGGATTATTATCTGTATCTCTCGCAAATTAAATTTGCTGAAAGGAACCGTCTGACAAATTAAGTTGGAAGCAGCTTGCATTGTGATGACGACACTGGCTTCCTGCCCTCATTGGTTTGAATGGGTTTCCGCTACCAGCACAGGGTGGGCTGTCCTACTGGTAATAAAGCAAAGAGGCACTATGGGTGAGAGGAGGTCACCGAGAGTTGGAGGAAATGGGGCTCTCGTGAAACAAATGGAAAATATGTCAGTACTTAAAATCAGCATTGTTTCAGGCTGTCCTTTTCTCTCTCTGTCCTCGGTTTTTGAACAAGAAAAATGTCTCTCGTGCTGTTGTTTTGTCCAGGTACTCAATGCTTTTCCAGCCGCTCAACACACTGCAACACCTCACACTCTCAGGGATGTTAGAACAACATTGGGGGAGTTATATCTGCCGCCATGCATGAGCCCTTTGCTGTAGGTCGCCAAAGCCTGGTGTGAATCAAGAGGCTTGATCAGGTAGTTATCTAGGCTTAGCTAAATTAAAAGCCAAATATACACTCCAAGAGAGTAAATGGCTTTATCTGCAGCCAAATCCTATGAACTCATTATTCAGAAAACGCATGCCTGCCTGCATGCGATGCCACAGGGACACACGCGCCGTACTCTCTCCTGTATGTGTGCGTGGCACCCCCTTGTACAAAAATAAAGCTTCTAGTCGCTCTGTTGAATAGAGGTTGTGTGCTCATGCTCACTGGGGATTTCCTGTGGTCTAGTCTCCCAATATTGCGGGCTGGGATAAACCCTGATCAGGAGCCTCTTACAATGAAACATGTGAAAGCCTTGGCACGCTGGCTTAGTCTCAGAGAATTGTGTCAAAAACATATTGTTTGGCTCCAGCAAAGATGGCAATAAAGACAGAGCATTATTGTAGTCATATAGTAGAGGCGCATCACGTGCAATGGGAAACACCTGGTGCGTGCAGGCTCCCTTGAGAGAGAGAAAGAGAGGATAAGGTGAAGAGTGGAGCCAGGGTCAACAGGTGGATGCTAGTACACTCCAGAAACCGCCATGGAGGGTTGCGTGGGAATGAGAGAGAAGTGCTTTTCTGCTTTGAGTGACTCTCATCTAAAATCAGTCACTTCTGGTTCCTATTCCACCTGAGTAGTTAACCCTTCCACGCGTGACTTGCATAAAGGGGGCCTCACACAGATTTGGTTAATGGCTCTTTTCTGTTGTCTGTGAAATCAGTGCTTATTTGGTTTCAAAGAGGAAGAATTAGTCGGTGTTCCCATGAATAGGAAAAAGGAAATATGCAGCTTAACCCTTCCTTTGCAGGAATATAATATGTGTGTCTATCTTCAGTGTTTTATTACACAGGTTTTGTGCGAGTGTATAAGTATTCATTGGAGGTTTATTTTAAATTATCCAATTTAAAGTTATAAACTGAGTTATTTTGTCATTTACTGTAGGTGACAATCTGGTAGGACTACACTTTGTCTAAAAAGCACAATAGCATTTGGCTGCAGCTTTAAAGCAACTCTACCAACACCGCAACTTAAGGTTTAATAATATAGCTAACAGTAGCATTATTAACCGTATAAAGCTTCAGTGTAACTGGCTACTAGTATCAGCCCCTCTATTCTTTGTCATATTTCCAGTGTAGGTACTTTAGAGGCTTAAGTAGAATCTCTATATAGAAAAATACATCTTAAGACATTTTTTGCTTTCCATGTCACCTCCTATTTGAGAGCCTTTTTATTCTGCCATGAAAAATGTAAAGTTAGAAGTTTATATTGCAAGGAGGGAACAAGAAAAGTAAGCAAAATCTGACCACAGTTTAAGGGGGTCTTAAAGAGACAGGTGGTAAGACACCCTGTTCCAGACAGAGGATGAACTGAGGGCCTGCATAAAGGGGCCACTATAAGATATTTAGGAGCCCTGAATATGATTATAGCCCTGGAAATGTGCATGGTATTTCACCTTTAATAAATTCTCCAGCAAATTTGCATTGAATACTGTATATAGTAAAGAATTTAAAGTGCTACAAGTACAAATCAAAACTCAATCCATGGCTTTAATATTCCCTCACTTTAGTCTCCTGACTCACTTGATTTATGTGAAAGAAAAAAATGATTTTTATAAGGCACGGCACAGAAGACACATTGTGGTCCTGGGTATCTTGCACCACCTCTATCGACTGCACTTTAGCACATCTTTGGATAGCTACTGTCTCCAAAAATATTCAATGGAACCACAAGCAAACACAACATGTGATTTAATGTGAAACAGGAGAGGTCAGAAGGCACACTGCGTGCATTTCTGATCCCTCCCCCGCCCCCCAAGCTCCATCCCCAAAGCGATATAAAACAAACCTGTTGAAATGTTAACGGCACATGACTTTTTGTACACAGACTTGGTTGAGTCTCCACAGTGGGCTACTGTGCTGTGCGGCGGAGGGACGCAGTGGGACACTGCACTTCTGGGAGTTTTTCAGACCATCCAAACTATATTTCTTCTGTGCTAGTTCACTCAAGCGTGAGCTGATGGAGTTTCATGGAGGGCCTTGTTATCCCTGCTGTTATTAATCTTTGCTTTGAACTGAAAAATGATGTCGAGGCTGAAAGGCACATGTTTGCTTTTGTATGCCACATGTCAGATGTTTCAACACGCACTGTACATTGGGCATTTTATGGTCACTGAAGAGTTAGAGGAGCAGAGGCTGCACAGGTTTTGGCTTCAGAATGTTGTTTGGGGCTTTAAATAATTACAATTATTGAACAATTAAAAGAAAATGCACATGTGTCTGAGGCTTGATTTACAAAAAAGCATGTAGCTTAGATGTTCATTTTCAAAGTGGTCCAATAGTGTTGCACTAACACATGAGAACTGACACAAGTAACTGATTAATCAAATAGTCAATCAACAGATAATTATCCAGCTGCTGCTTTTTTGCCATACATTAAACTGAATGTCTCTGGGTTCTTTCATTTGGTCATAAAAATAGGGAATCTTTAAAGGTCACTAGAAAATTGTGATGAGTATTTTTTTGTGACATTTTATAAACCAAATGAATTGGTTAATCAATTAGTTGATTTTCCACTCAGTGGTCATAAATTATGCTTTCTCCTCTGGCTGTGGACATTTAATTAATTAGAATCTGGGTGTGTTTGGTATGTTACTGCTGCCTCTCTTGGTCTAGTCTAGACATTCTTTAAAAGCAGATTTTTATGTTCATTGGGGCTTTCCTGCTTCAATAAAGTTCAAATTGGACCAGTCTTTGCACTTGAGTTCAGCCAATGGAGTTTCACAAATCTAATCTCATCACACTAAAGACTTTTCCAAACTCCCAACAACACTATCACCCTATAATAACACACCAAATCAATGAATTTACTTTTACTATTACCCCAGATGACACCCACAGACCCCTAAATGGAGGGTTTGCATGTCAGGAGCAGCTGGTGGTTTACAGTGAGACACCTGTGCGGATTAAGCTCCGGTGTCCGGTTGAGTTTCATTTTCCCAGTGGCCCCGAGCCGAGACTGATAAATGACGCCCAGCTTTCTCGACGCATAGCTTACTGACACACATCTCACAGACGTGCTGCTCTGATTTCACAGTGGAAGTGGCCCGGATAGACCTGGATTCAAAATAGAGCAGTTAGGTCATATAGCTGATTTAGGAACCAGAACAATTGTGGTTGAGTATGGACTGGACTTGGATGTGTCACAGTCGACAGAAGACATTTTTAAACTTGTGTCAGTCAAAGTTATTATTACTTACTGTATTATCACCTATCACAATTAACTTTCAAAGCCTCAATAGTGAGCTAGGAAAAGATACAGGGGCTTGCGGTTGCTACAACAAGAGTGCATCTTTAAATGATTGCCTGAATGCCACAAATGTTAGAGAAATGTAGTTATATACTAGATTTTAGACTAAATGATGCTGAAACAATTACTTATTAGATATTTATCACATATTTGCTGGTTTTGACATTTCCAATATAGAGATTTGCTGCTTTTCCTCATCTAATATTACTTTAAATTAGTCAGACTAAACAAGCAATTGGGGAACTTGTGGTAGGTTATTTTTTAACATGTCATAGATTCAATTAGTAATCAATTTAAAATAAATGTTGTTAAATTGTTAAAAATGATGAAAACATCATTGTTGCAGCCCTAATACAAAGCAAATGTTCTTGATAGTTAAACAAATATTGTAAATTGTGTGTGGAGTTTTCTGATTCCTTTGAATGCCATATGTTGTACATAAATAAATAAAATACTGACTTGATTTGTTGTCTGGGCCCAATATATTTTATGCCTGTGACCAATCAGGTGCAACAGACTTCAAATTTAAAATAAAGGGATAGAAGTGTAGTAAGCTACAAACAAAAAGCTAAAAAAACTAAATACTAAATAAAAAAAAGACATCTCCCAGGATTAGTTCCATTCATTCACCCTACTGTAATGCAGCTCAGCATTTATAACTCTTTTCTTTTTTCTATAACGTCTTTAATTAGATACATGACAATGAAAAGCAACAGGAAATATGGAAAGAGAGAACTTGGTTGACATGCAACAAAAGTCCCCGACCAGACTTTAACCCGGTCCTTTATGGTTTCATGGCCTGTGTTTTAAACCACAGGGCCACCGGGACATCGCTTTTGATGGGTTTTTTTGGTGGAAAGAAAACAATGTTTGTCTTTGAAGACTTTGTGCTGTGGCACCAATAATAAGTAATAAACTACAGGGGGTGGCATCTTCACATAACCCACATAGGAAGAGCTGGGAAACAAAAAGTGGAACAAGACACACTATTGGGTTGAGCACTTAACAGATTTTTAGATTTTCTTCCAGAGATATTTGTACATGGTTGCTGAAACAAGTCCAGTTAAAAGACAACCCAGACTGAGTCAAACCGGCGTTACTCCCCAAAATTCACGAGATGTGTCACCTCATTATCTCATTTGGTGGTGGAACAAAACTGGTAACGACAACAGACAGTGGTGGACAAGAATTTAACTTAGGCCTTTATGCTGTCAACAGATACAAGATTAAGCACATGGAACACTAAGAGAAGACACCAGACCAACAGAAAAGAAACTCATGGACCACAAACAGACAAAAAGTTGAAGGGACTATCCCGCTTTAAAGAGCTCACAGCCCTGTACATTTAAGGTGAGCATGGCAGTAAATTTGAGCATTGTCACTGAGCTTTGCAGCTGTCAGTAATGTTGAACTGCTATGGGGGAAACTCGCATGAAGAAGTAGAAAAATGAGCTTGAATCCACCATGGAAGATGTCAGAAAGCTAGACGGAAGCTCGGGAATAAAGCAAAGACGCTTGAAATTTCAGACAAACAGTATCAGTGCCAAGTCACACCAGATAGTGCCACAGCAAGATTCTTTCGTGTCCTTGCAAAATTGGTGGTGCTTAGTTTGCTAATGTGTAGCGACAGCTGGCAGGTTAAACGTATGCTTTACTTCTTTTTGTTCCCCCAAAAAATCCTCGCTGTCAAGACAATTTGTTATTGATCAGCAGTAAAATTTATACACCAGAACTCAAAGTCTGACTTTACATGAAAGCCAAAAAACTTTAAATGCTGGTGTGACTGAGCTTTTAAAACAGAAAACAGTTGGATCTAAAATAGTACTTAAAGCAGTGAGGTATATAAAACCCATGTTAATAGTTTGCAAAGTTTGACTCTCAGGGATGTCACAATTTAACTTATATTAACTGTTTTATTTAACACTGACATCACCTTCCAAGTTTATATCTTTGAACTTGTTATTTCCAAATCCAGAGGTTATGGAGCAACATAATCATTCATTTGGATTTGTGTTTCTGTCCACCTGGTGTATCTTAGTCCAATATTTATCCTCTTTTAGCTCTGTTTTGCTCTCCACCAACTACTGAGGGAAATATCTGGCTCTTTAGCAGCTTAAAATTCCACTATATTCACCAGATAGTTGCTGTGTCTGTCTGTGACTGAGCAGTTAGTGTGCAGTGGGTTTTGTGCTCGCCTGTTATGGCCGAAAACAATGCTATGAAAGCGCTAAGAGTGAACCAAAACAGTAAAGTTGCACTTGGACAGCTAAACAATGAGTTGAAACGTGCTATAAAGCTCTGTAAAGGTGAGAGGAGTTGCAATGTCGCTGATAATTCTCTGTAGATTCATCACTACAAGCGACACCAATAACATAATAGTCATGTGATACATTTGTTATTCTGAAAAATATCGATTTTAGCACCTTTAAGGTAGTCGGAAGCTAAGAGCTCATTATTCACTTTGATGAAGATATCAGTCATTATAAGAATATATCTCTGAAAATTCTTCTTTTTCCTTCCATACTGTTAGCCAGCTGTCTAGCTTTGCATAGGAGACACACTGTAAGCTTTGTATACCAACCCTAAAATGTACTCTAAAGCTAACAAAATTAGTTTCACTGGCATTAGTCACAGTATAACTTTCACATGATGAAAATGCACTGCTGTCACATTCTGTAATCCTATAACCGAGGAATAAAATAATAATAATAATACTTTACATTGTTTTTCCATAATGCATACACTTTGTTTCGGAGCTCCAGATAACTTCATAATAATTTTGCTTGACTGTGGGGTTAAAATGGTAAGCACAGATTTCTTTGTAGTGCTAGCAGGCATTAAGGATGCCTTGCAGCAACACAATCCAGTCAGCTCTAGTGAGACTATAGAGAAGTATAAAAAGGAGAAAAGAGGAGTAAAAGGAATTTGGGATAAGTCCCTTGACTGGCTGCATTACAGTAAAAGGAGTTAAGTGAATAGTTAGGGATGACACATGTGTGCTATGTGAACAATTTTCTCTCGAGTCCCCGTTCAAGGCTGATAAACTGTAAAAGGAGACGTGAGACGGTATGTGTCTTCAGCAGTAGCAGCCTCGACCGAGAATCTCACAACATAAATCGAGCCGGTGATGATGTCATGAGATTCCTGCGAGAGCAGAAAGTATAAATGAAAAATTACACAGCATGAGAGCAGCCCCAAGAGTATATTCCTTGTGTAACGTCTTAATTTCATGTTTCCAATGTGAAAAGACACAGAAAAGCATCCTCCAGGGTTTGGTCCTGCTGGCTCTCCTATTCCAGGATCGAGTTAGAGCACATCTGTTTCACATGTAGGCCAAAGACTGTGGCAAATCATGCCTCGTTATGATTTGAAATTAAATTTATAGTAGACAATGTTTATTATGTATTCTGAATGTTTACGATACAGACATAAATAAAACTGGAGTTGTCCTTAATTCTAAAATAAATGATGACCAAAGAAGTCCTGTTGTGCCAGCGTAAAAGTACATACATTACAAATCAAGGATCTGTTTTTGTGAAACTGAACTTAAATTTGGGACTATTTTCATCCCACAGCATCGTCTGCATTACATCAGATACATTCTTAAGTGTGGCAGGCTATCCAAGTTTTCAAAAATGGAGCATCTACTCTAAAATAATTACAGTAAAACTCTAGGTTGAATTTTTATCTTGAGGCAGTAACTTACAAACCAGCATATTTCAGAGGATGTAATCATCCGTGCTTTGAGCAAGGCACACTGCGGTTGCATTTATGCAACAAAATGCACCTCTTTTTTAGCAAATGTTACTCCATCGGGTGCAAATACTGGCTTTGGTTGGTACTTTTCAGCGGCGGATTTGATGCACTACTGAGTATTTAGGGATGCAGAACAGTGAATGTGGGATTCACTCGAAATAAACTACAGTGCTAATGTTCAATGTCATAAGGAACATTGGCACTAGCAATAAATGTTATAAACACTTCACCAAGGTCCGCAGTGTGGCTCACTGATTTATTTTTGGAAAATAATGGAGACAATACTTGGAATCACTTCATTGGTTTTGCTTTGTTCGTGAGATTTACTGGCAGTAAGAAAAATGTGAATAAGAATATGCCCAGACTTCTCCTTTAACTTATGTCAATTCTCATATGGTAATAGACAGTTCATGTGGTAACCCACTGGTCTAAATGGCTTCCACCACTAAATTAAGACACTGTGTCACTTAAAAATAACACAGCCAGTTTGTGTGAATAATTCAAACATTAGTCATCCTCTCTCCTTATTTTCTTCTCACTATAACTAATTAGAAAAAGAAAGAGCCTTGAAATGCGTTGCTTATAAGTTCCAGTAGTCCAGACTTTAATTTTTGCCCAAGTTAACCCGTCTGCTCGAGTTAGACGTCAGCGTGCAGTTCAGAGGACGAGCCCAGCAGGAGAGCTCCCGCCACAACAGTCCAGCCTTTGAAAGGATTTGAAACAGTTCAGATGACACGGAGGGGGCAGGAAGTAGAATAGTGATGGCAATGCTCTTTAACACTGTAATCCCATTGTCAATTTCAGGGATTAATGCTCTTTAATCATGGTCATTGTTGTTTGTGTGTGTGTGGAGGGCGGGCGGAGGTGTAGGGGGGTAAGGACATGTCGGCAGTTAATGGTTGAACCAAAACAATATGAGGCTCACAGTCAATTACAGGTCAGCCTCTTTGAACCTGTTGCTGTGTAGGATCGTTATTTCTGGTGCACCAACAATACACTGAAAACAGGAAAGAGCAGGAACTCCAAAAATAGTCACAAGGACCAGATATGACCCTGCAGGAAATTCTTTCTTTCCCTCCAGTGAAGACCCAGAGAGGCAATGCACTTAAAGGAATTTTTATTCAGATGTATTTAATAATACATTTGGCTTTTGTTTTATAAACATTTCTTGTACATATAGTGTTGCACTGGAGGTAACAATGTTATGCTTAAATTCATAACTGGATCAGTAATACAGACGTCAAATCCCATGTATGTGATCAAGTTTTTTTTAAATCTTAAGAGCTTCCAGGTTTGACAATCTGGAACGTCATCATTAAAGAATAAACCTATAGGGTCTTATTTTTGCTTTTTTGGAAATTATTTCCATCAATTAAGACGATATTGTAAGTAAATATTATTGAGAAATGGGAACACAGACAAGCAAAAGACGCAAGCAGTTAGATACTTGTAAAGAAACCACTTTAAAGGTGACATATTATGCACATTTATTTGTCTATATTTATATTCTGGTGCTCAACTGAAATATTTTTGTGTGATTCACACTTCTAAAAAACACCTTATTTATCTTATACTGGCCCTTTATACAGCCCTTCAGTTCAGCCTCTATCTGAAGGCCCCCCTTCCTGATGAGTCCACTCTGTTCTGATTGGCCAGCTTCCACCATCAAATACATCCGTACATGTTCGAGCATAAATCAAAACTTTCAGAGAGCATTTTTTCATACATTCCTTAAAAGTTTTTGAACTTTAACATAGACATCTGATGTTATCACAGTACATAAATGACTGAACATCTCAAAAAGCATGATATGTTTCCCATTTAACATTTACATTTTTGGTAAGTATCCCTTACAATGGCATCCAGAGTGTGTGCTGATCAGGACATGTTACAGTTGAAAAATAGACTTATCAGTACTCTCAGTAGACAAACTCTTTAACAGTTACACTGATTTAAATTAACAAACATCTATGACATTTCTGTATCCCAATTCTTCTTATTAACCAACATTTTTTCATAACTTGTCTCATAAAGGCCATGAAAAAAATGGGAAATGCACCATATTACACCAATGTAATTAAGAAAAGAAACTGCAAGGTAACTTTGGATATGAGGTGTGTTAGTCAGTGATATCATGGCCTGATCTACCATATGGGCAATCTGAGCAAGTGCATAAACCCCCCCAAGTGCAAAAAGGGGCCCTCAGTGATGGGTGTGTGCGCTTTTTTTTTTTTGTCAAGCTCCATTATCTTGATGTTGGTCACTGTTGGAAAACCTAGTATGTCCAAAACAAAATATCCACCCAAAGTTTCCACCCAACAGCAGCGTTATCCAATCAGAATAAAATAAAAGTTGTTTAGGGGACATGAGCTCCACTGCTCAGGGGCCCCGGCGGTACTAATCCAGCCTTGGGTGACATCAGTAGTGTTCATGTGGATGTGTGCACTATTCTTGGGTTAAGGTGTTGCAGAGTAAAAATAAGACAAAGGCCAAGCAAAGCAAAAGGATGCTGGCTGGCAGGAAAGAGAGCGAGCCACGTTGGAAGCTGGGATTTTTAATATCCTGCAGAGCACTGAGCCCAGGTGCTCCAGATCTGGTCTTATACTGCAGTCAGCCCCTTTGACACCTCAAAGACAACATGAGTACACACAGTGACAGACGCAGCACATACACAAGCAGGCAGGGGCTGTCACCATATACAATATAACCAATATATTATTAATTAACTAAAACTGTACAATAAAATCTTACCAGTCACTTTATGTAGCTCTAGTATCTCAAAGTCACACCAGATGAAACATTTGACTAGTATGTTTAGTTAGTCAGCTTCTTATACATCATTTGCCAATTCCTACTTTCACATTTTTAAATGATTGAGTTATAGGTCAAAAAGTCAGCGGCTTCAGCTGTGATGTAATGAAGACATAAAACAAAGTCTGGTATCATTAAGGTGAAGAGGGATTTCCAAAACGGGAAAATCACAGTAAGCTATGAGTCAAAACAGGTGGAATGAAATACATTTTAATTTCATTTTGATAAGTCTCTGGAAAACATTAGGAACACTGGAGCTACAGAAATGAAGCAAATCCCCCTTTTCACAGACTTTGCATTCATACTCTAATAACAGAGATTGTTTCGGGGGCCAAGTAGCCAAAATAGCTTTATTATTCAGTGATTCGTAGGAGCTTTGGAAACGACTGCCCCGTGTGCGTTGCAGTCGACTTGCCATGATGAACGTCACCCAGATGAAAGAGGAGGGAACTGTTTTTGTCCGCAAACGAACAGGTGGAAACATTAACTGCAGTTGGCAGGTTGTGCTAACAAGCTGGAGGGCGTTTGGAAGGTTTCTGGGATGTGTGTGTCTGCACTGTGGCTAATTAATCACAGAGTACTGACACAGTTAAATCGAGGCAAATGAGTGCGCTTCTCCAGGAATACAGAAATAAATGGGTGTGTGCTCCGTAATTGATTCCTCATTTTCACAGACTTCAAAAGCAACCGAGAGTTTGAATCAGATTACAGCTCTGGATGATTCTAAATTTATCGGCCAAATTAAGAAAATGTTAAATTTGCTCCTGGAAGAGCATAGATTTTTCTCTTGACAATGTTGGGAATATAATGACCTTATGCTAATATTGCACATAGAAACGACGGATAAAACACTCCCCTCAGGGGTTTCGAGAAATGCTGCTTTGGGTTAGACGTTCTTTCATGTCTTTGAGTTTGTTTTACATTTATTCAAAAGTAAGCAAACTTTTGGAAACTGGAATACTTTCGCAGTTGGACGTTATAGAAAAAAACGGAGCAAAAAACTCGGGAACTCGGATCTCATAGCACTTATTGAATTCCCACTTTATTACTTGGTTTACATAGTTTTAGTGGCAAACATCTGACATTCATTTTAACTATTTAGTTAACAGTGATTTCAGGCTAAACAAAAGCTGTTGTGCAGAGTAGAGGATTGGATGTCAAAGTTAGTCTTGGATGTAGGTGGCACAAGTCATGAGTAAGTACTTTTAATTAGATAGCAGAGATTTTGTAGCAGTGACCAAATATTGCATGATGACGTTCAAAGATAAAAGTTTGTTTGCCACGGTTACAGTGTTTATGTGATCTTTAATATCCCACCGGATTGTTTGTAGCGATTGGGATTCGATTACATCGCTGAGTTTTTACAAAGCAACCCCCTCTGCTGATGCTGGACTACAATCAGGGTCCAGTTTATCAAGCTTTATTTTATGGAAATCCCAGTGGGGGGGCTGGCCTACATGAATAGACATTATCATCCTTATTATGAAAAATCTTGCTTTTCAGTTGAGAAACTTTCAGGCTTCAAGGGCATGATTAATGATTAAGAAGGAAAACTTCTCATCTTTGAAGCTCTTAGAGACATCAAAGCTATTCAGCTTATTGTTAAACTTAGCTATGCTTTAGGATATGAACGAACACTTAGCGGCATTAAAGGGAGTTTCATTGAATTGAGAGGAATAAAGAAAGCTGGCAAGTGAGCAGAAATCTGTCAAGAATGTATTTCATTCAAGTAAATTTACGATACGTATGTATATTCTGTTGGGTTTTAATGGAGTGTAATATTGATATGACCACGTAAATGTTTACAGTACTCCCCAAGATTTTCCCCAAGTAGATGGTAAATGTTTAGACTTATCTTAACCTGAAATACAGGTCAGAATACATACCGAACTTACAAGATGCTCTGTGTCATAAAAATGCTTAAAAAAAGAGTCCAGTGTGGCATTTAAAGAAAGATTTTATAGTCCAGCTCATCAGTCTTTTTACTAAAATTCATCTAAAAGGTGTATTCATGAATAAATGTGACTGGGTAGTGTATTCAAGGATGAATAATAAATCAAAACTAGTACATGTGGGTCAATAAATTTACATTTTGAGGTTTTTCACACTCACATTGTTAGTGTGGGAAATGGTTCAAATCGAGGCAAATAATATTAGATGTTTACTTTAACTGATTATTTTATTAATCATGTCACAGCCTGGCTCTAGGTTGTGGCAACAAAAAGGGGAATCACATGGGTAATCAATGCAAAAGTAAATTTAATCAAAACAAAGTAATCAAAGTTAATACAAAATGACAGATAAGTAGGATGAGTTTGTAAAATCAGTCGTGTTGGGAGTGGATGAGTGAAGGAGTGGTGTGTGGAAACAATGCAGGTGCGTGTCGGGGAGAAGAGAGCTGAATTGTAGATAGAGCACACTGGGCCCAGGTGTGTCTCATCCTGCTGATCAGCATTAGAGTTAATGAGGAACCTCCTCTGCAGACAGAGCACAGTAGTGTTAAAAGCAGCAGAACAGAAGGGCTGTCACATTCAATAAATCATAGGTGCAGTTTTCCAGCATCTCAAATATAATGATGTGTTGTTTTCGTTGGCAGAAATGTGAAGATATCACCTTGGGGTTCAGGAAGTTGTGATGATTGTAATTCAAATAATTAATAATTGCACCCTAATAATAGGTGAAGTCAGTGCTGGATGTGTGGTTAATGTGATGTAGGATGTGGCAGAAAAATAAAGAAAGTCAACCATGGAAGAGACCCTGATGTTATATATATATACTAAATTGTTTTCCCAGTTATGTTGCAGTGGCAAAAATAATAGCTGTCAGAATTAAGTTCATGGGCAAGATTGTTTAACATTGATTAAGCATAACATTTGTGAAATCTGAGGGAGAGGGTAGGGATTGGTTGAGTCCTGCCAGTAACTAAACCATTCCTGAAATTATCATCGGTGGATTTTGTACTGCAAGACTGAATATTTGGGTAAAAGGAAAAAAAAAACGGAACATTTTCACTCATACGTTCAAGTATCAACATTTTAGCTACTTGCCAAATACGTTAGTTCACTTTTTTTTCCATTATGCTGAGAGAAAATATGGTTCAGCCAACATTATGTTCCAACGAAACATATTTGCTGTTGAAACTTAGTCATATGACCGTAAATCTAAGGCAGACGGGGTTGTTAGTGGATAGGGTTTCTCTGAGGGGACACAGTTTCTGAGGTATCTGGAAGCATCGGGCTCCAGTTCTCCCTGCAAATCAGTCACACAAACAGGGAGGCCACACACATCCTCTTCTTTGAGACGCTCATTTATTTATTTCATCTATTTATATACAAGGATTAATCCATTTTTTTTCTCTGAAGCATTGAAGATGCAAACAGACACTGTGCAAACGATGTTTTTTTCTCAGTGATGGCAGTATTGTGTAATATTAAACATTTATTCTAAGATTAAATGATTTGTTGATATGAGAACCTTTTACAGACTGTTGTTTTTTGGGTTTAGTAACAGATCATCTTAATAAACATTATTTTTACCTTTGTGACATTATGAAATGTTTTGCTTTCAATTTCAATATACAATTGTATATTATGGTTTTCGTTTAACCCCGTGTTTCCCTCATATTCATTCACCCATCCAATTAATTATCCATTGTATTCAATGAATAAGTACAATTTCACACAGTCATTAATATCAATGGGTTACTAATGATTTCCAATTGCATACTGTGCATGCATGATAACACCTAATGTTACGGTTGAATTGTTTGTAGTCATCGACTAGTGCATCAAATCCCAGAATCCTCCCTCTCCTCATTCTTCAAAGGACATCTGTGTGAAAGGCGCTGTTATATAAGTAGCGTATCTGCTTTAAGGGCTAAAGCAGGCCGTAATGTATGTGCATAATTTCTCCTATAAGATTGTTGATTTCTTGGTCCCTGGGATTGGGAATGTTTCTTCTGTGAATGCATGTGTGTATATATGTAGGCTTGCAGACATTTTTTCAGCATGAATTGCCTGATGATAAATTAAATAAATTCACCATATGAGTGCTGAGAGTGTGCAGGAGGTGAGTTTTTTGCCACCCATCACAAGCTCTTTGCAACAGTTTGACCCGCATTGGCTGCCCTGAGCTTGGTGTTCACTGTTGACCTTTTGGGGGATGGAACCATAGCAAACCTCCTGAACCCTTGGACCCCCACAATCATCGCTTGTACTCTTGTTTAGTCTCACACACAGACAGTTGGTGTGCTCCCAAACCCATGAAAACTAACAACAGGCTCCATTAAGTGTTTCTCTTGTATCCACATGGTGCCCACAAGCATCCGCACACACGCTGGAATGTGTTTTTAATCCAAAACAAAGAGTCAAACAAAGGTCTCTGTCTGATAAAACTGATATTCATAAAAAACAGGATTGATAGCAGCTTGAAGCTTGTGTCGGAGAGATTGTTGTCAAAGGTTTGAATCTGAAGAGAAATTGAGCAGAGTTATATCTGACCCCTCTTAAAAGTGAGGTACAGTAGGTGTTCTTGAGCAAGGCACTTAAAGGAACAGTTCACCCCACAATGAAACGTCACAGTATCTGTATTTATCTCATCATTATGTGGATTATCTCATGTTTGTGGTAAGTTTAAACAGCCAGTAAACACAGAACAATTTAGATACCACAGTTTGAGCTCACCCTTCTCTCAAACAATTAAAGTGACTGAGATTTGAACCCAGTCCAACAACAGCGCAATAATCCTAGTGTGTTCTCTCCAAGCAATTTCCCTTTGAGTCAAATTGGCTTTCATTTGCTGCATCACAGCGTTTTGATGCCATTAACTGTGGAGAAAACAGCAGAGCGTGGCAATGAAACAATATCAACTCACTGTGATAACTCAATCACAGGACTTTTCTTTATTTACTTTTTTTCCTCTACAACAGCCATATTTTTCTGATAAGTGATTCATTTGCCAAGTTGTAATGCATTTTGTAGCTTAAAATCAGGCTGAATTTTGTTTCACTGTATTCATGTAGCCTGACATCTTGTTGTTTGCTAATTTCTTGTTTTGTTGAGCAAATCAGAAGTGAAAGTTGTATCTGTCCTGCCAACGTCATTCAGTGGACATCAAGTTTACATGCACACCAGTATCTTGGTTATGTTCAGGCTTTTGGAGTGTCCCAGTAATGTGATGCACATGTACATGTATGCATGGTATCCTGGTGCTGAGAAACCTGGATACGCTAGCTGGTGTATTCCAATAGAAACCAGGTCCAGGATACTGTTGCATGTAAAAACCTGTGTGCTGTTCTGCATCAGAGCTTGAGAAGTTAACAAGACGTGCATTTGGCAAACCAACCAGTCGGTCCTCATCCTTTGAGTCTTTTCTCTTCTAAAACCAAAACATATTTGAAAAGACGTCCCAATAAGGAATAAATCTCACCTTCATACAGCTTGTACAAGTTTATTTTTGTCTGTGGAATAGGCTCATTGCTGCCCCTTGTGTCTGAAGGGGGAGAAACACACACTATGACTAAAGGATATTTTTTCACTTCTGGCTTTGTTAACATTTCCACTTCCATTGAAGAGCAGTGGATGAGATATTTCCAAACAGGGCTACAGTTACTTGACATTTTTCATGACGATCAAAGAAATATGCAGATTTAAAATTTGTGCATCCATTTTTCTTTCCTCATTTTTCACAGATGTAGTTAGCTAGCAGATGACATCTCCAGTCTTCCTCGCGTCTATATATCAGAGATGTGGGCAATGATTCAGACGTCTGGAGTCAGGCTACAACAGCAGAACATGTGCTGCACATCTACAATGTGAGAGAAGCTAATTCCTATTAAAGAGGAACATTTAAGAACATTCAATCTTATTGTCAAAAAGAGGTTAAATTCAATTACAATGAAGATCTGTGTTTGTCTTTGTTTTTTCTGTTTTTAAGCATGATTTATAGGTTTGGGTTTAAGGGCTATCATCATCATCAGTAAACAAAAGGCCAAACCAAACAGATTTGTTTTTCACACACAGGCTGTACATCCTTCATCCCCTCTAATCCTGCCAAGCGATGCTGCGTTCGGGTCAAAACATCACCCTTAAACTAAGGAGCCGTTTCCCCAGGGCCAGATCTAATAATAGCCCAGCTTGAGATCACCTCCACATCTAACATAAAATGTGGCTGTGGCCTGGGTTACGATCATATCTTCCCGTTTTTCCACTATTTTTTTGCCATCATGAACCAATCTAAACCAAGCTGGGGAATGTTCCCTGGAATGACAATTAAACGAACAAAGAGCAACCTGTGCAATGAACCAAAACAAATGGGAAGAGCTTGCCGTTGCCAAAATCTATAACGGCGCAGCAGCATTTTATACACAGTTTAAAAAAGCAAAAAACATAATAGTAAGGGTGTGTTTTCATCTTGCATGATGTAGTCTGGAGTGATACGTTGTTAATTTCCTGAACTGTCGGAGTCACACATATGAACACATTGCACCTGTCTCCCTCCCTACAGGTCATCCAGCAATGTGACAACCGAGGTCTTGTTTTGTCTCTAATATTCCTGAGACCTTAATTAAATGATCCAAATAGGATTAGTATGAACTCTTTGAAGTCCTGTGTTCTTTTCCTCTGGTGAAATATCGAGACACTGTGCTTCTTTTGATCAGTGCAATCAAAATCAACTTTGGAGTGGTCCTGCTGTGTCGGATCCAGTCCAGGAATAGGAGCTTCCGCATGGCTTCATCTGCACTGTGAAAGCGAAGGGATTCCCTTATTCGCCATAAAACGTGTTATGAGCTCATGATTATAAAGTGTTCAGCTGTTGTTCCGGCATGTATGAGGTAAGATGCGTCTTAATCACCACATTTAGGGGCATGCATTTAACTGAGGTAACCTCATTGCACCAAATTAGATGTGAACGTTAACATCCTTGTCTCTCAGATTTCTTTTTACAACAACAACATCTTATTCCCCCCCCCATCTCCTGGGGTGTGCATTTGCCCGGACATCTGAGCTAATTAGCGCTTTCTTCCGGGATGGGGGGCCGTGTGTTGGGGTGGTATGAGTTCTCGGATCTATAGCCCGATTCACAAATCTCACCTCTGGGGCTGTCGTGTGTGAGAACCGGCGTTTCAAACTTGTTTTGAGGCGAGTTCAAAGTTATTGAGGAAGGATGGCCCTTTGTATCCCCTTTCATTGCACTGAAGAGACTGAATGGAGTGAAAAGCGTCACCATGACGAGCTCAGTCATCTGTGAAAATAAGTGCCGGTGTATTTTCACTATAGTTAACATGTAGCCACACATTATGATGCAGTAAGGTGTTTATATAATGTAGGATGATGGTCTTAACTTAATAAAATATTTTTTAAAAAAAAACATTTAAAAAACCTGTAAAAAAAAAATATACATTTTATTTAACTTTACTGTAGGTACAAATGGAGATGCGGGGTAGTTTGACAGCTGGTGACTTTAGACTTTAATCGGTCATCTTATTATTCATCTATTCAGATTAACACCTTTGTGTCAAACTCTTTCCACTAGTTTATTTTGAGTCTCACTGAGAACAGAGAATACTGAGGATTCAGACCACATTTGGACTTAAAGTGAAGAAGGGCTAACTTTTGTGCATGTTATTTACTCCAGCTTTGAGTTTTTATGATAGAAAACATTTGACACAAAATGAAACAATAACAAAATGACACAAATAACATGTCCATAATGAAACACCATGGACCCAATCAACTTTTATACAAGCACAAGCCTTGGTTAAGTAATGTACAAGGCTTCAAAATGAGACTCAAATGCTCACACATGGTGGAGTAACTGTGGTAGCTTTTGATGTCCTGAGCATCTTACAAGCTGATTAAACACAAGCTTTACAAGGCCTGTGAAACACTAGAGATGACTCTCCACAAACTGAGCGGCATGTGGTGTTGCAGTAATTAAGTTATTAGGTCCTTGAGTTGAATGTCCATCCTCTGCAAGCTGTTGCGAGGCAAATTTATGGCTCAAATTAGATCCACAGCTTATTACAGCCTGAGTGGTATGGAGCTAATTTAGCATGGAGAGTAAGAAGTTAGGAAAGGCTTCGACCAAAATCTCAACAAGTGTATTTGTCCATATGGACCTGTTTAAAGGCTGAAATGTGTTCCTTACATAGCGCAGCGCTCAAAGAGTTATGAATTAGCCTGTGACATGCAAACAGGTGCACACCGCCAGAAATATCCACCGGCTAAGCTAATGTTTACTCTGAGTGAGTCACACCAGGCGTAATGATTATCATTCCACACCCTTTCCAAGATTCCCCTGTACTGTATTAGCAACATTACCAATCATAGTGTCATGCTCCGTGTTGATATCCAATCAGCTCGTTTGAATAGCATCAAGATGTGTTAATCCCAGATGCTGAGAGGGGACTGAGTTTGAGGGGCCAAAGGCCAAAAAGTGTACCGATATTTGAACTTCCCTTACAATTTAGTTTCTCATTCTTTGTAGTCAATCAGTTTTATTTTGATTGTTACAATTTAGGACAATGTACGTCCTAAATGAAATGATAGTACTTGAAACAGAACTCAATTATCTTATGTAAAACAAACATCCTGTCAAGCTTCGCCATTGTTCAGTCTTTTCATTGTAAAGAATTGAAGGGTTTTATTTCCATACATCCATACGGCAGCTAAATGTTGCACGGAATTTCCACATTTAGACAATAGATCAAGTTTTTCTGTAAAATGTCTTGGATTAAAGTCACTACTACTTCACTTTGTTAACACAAAATGGGAGGAACTAGTGAGTTGTGCTGAATAGATAATCATGAACCAAATCAGGAGCAAGCTTTTTTGAATTTGACACCACAAATGGAAAAATCATGGATAAAGGTGCTGACACATAAAAATGCCACTCCCACAAACATTATCACCGCAATCAATCTGTAGTCACCTGAGGTTAGCTCGTCCATCAGGTCACACACGGCACATAATTGGAAAAACATCAGTTGGGAATTAGCTACATGTGTTTTTTTTTTTAAAGTGGGAAAACCCCAATAAGTAGGATACGTTTATTTGACCTGTGTTTCAATAAAAATGCTTTTTAATACCTTAGTATGGGGAATATAAACATGTTTTTTTGATCATCATTTCTGGATTTTAACAAGATATCTGATGACAGAACAAGTAAACAAACCTAAGAACCAGACAAAGCATTTAGTGCCAACTTTCAGTACTTGACACAAAGGATGTACTGAGCCAATCCACTGGATCAGTATTTGGCTCGTTACCGACCTTGTTAAGCAGATCAGGTACCCGACAGACATGACGGATCCACATTAAACACAACTTTCTCATGAGCAGTATTTCAAAATTCGTTGTCTCTATCAATCACATCCCTAAAGTCACAGTGAGCTGGCAACTCAGCCCCATGAAAAAATCCAGACATTGTGAAATTACATTAAAAATATCCCAATAACTTGTGCACATTGTTGATTACAGATTATACATTTGGGGAAAAGAGAGAGAGAAAGAGAGAGGGGGGGGGGGGGAGAAAGAGAGAGAGAGAGAGATGCAGATACTAGGAGATGAGGTATTTCTTGGGAGAGGAAATGTTGGATTTGTGTGCCCCTGCTTGACTCATTTCAATTCTTGATGATACTGACACATTTCAGATGGTAGTAAAAGAGTATTGAGGTTGATTTCACGGCCATTCACTTTTTCCTTCTCTACTGCTGACTGCAGGATGTCTACATGATGCAGTACAGTCGTCAAAATGATGAAAAATGAATGGTATGTCATTCAAGTGATGTTATCAGAATTTCCTGCTTTCTGTTACCATTAGCATTCTCATGTGCTGACATTATCTCAGAGCAGGCTGACAGGCCAGCTGAGCCGGCGCTTGGCAGGCTGACCCACTAACCCAGACCCGCCCTTGGCAGGACTCTCAGCTACTGGTGAGATTTACTGCAGGCAGAAACTGGCCAGGGCTTTCAGTTTAAGTAGGAGATCACAACTCTGGTCAGCGGATACAGACCTTTGAGTTATGACAAGAAGATAAGTATCTGCTACAGTCTTTGTATATTTTAAATCATACGTGTTCGAAATTGAGGATTTTCGGAGGATTCAAATGCCTGAGAGTCATTGCATATTCAAAGAGTAAACTGTAATTTCAACCACAAAAACTTATGTTGGTGTTTCCAATGAAAGCAGCAAGAACACATTCCAAAAATAATGTGTGGATATTTCTATATCCATTTGGAAGTAACAGATACTGGGAGCTAAAGAGTGCGGCTGTGTGTCCTTCTATTTACTTTTGACCTTATCAATCATGCCAACATCTTACTTCACGTATGCACAGCCGTTGGACAATGTTTTTACTACACGATACTTGAGATCCACTCGAGCATGTACTTTTCATCTGAAGTGAGAAATACCAAAATAAGGATTTAGTTTTAATGTATAATTACTTGGTTGTCATACAGCAATTTGACAAAATGTGCTTCTGCAGCACAGGAATGCAAAAACAGCACTCACAACTACATTGGGAAAGCCTTTTGGCAAGCTTCCATAATTTGGTATTACAAGTGTGCTATTTAACTTCACGGGAGAGAGATGTGATTTGTAAAATGTGTGAAATTGAGGAAATAATGATTTACGGTGACATAAAGACCGGGACAGAAGGAAATGCAGCGTTCAGAGTAAAAAACACGTCCGAGTTTGAAGCCAGAGATCCTGCTGTAAATCTGTTATCTCTGCAGTCTGGTTGACAGAGGGCAGAGGGTTAATCGAGATGATGGAGTTTTAGAGATTGCTGTCCAAACATTATACTCCTAACTAAACTAAACTGATTTGTTTTATCTCCAGGTATCTCTTCCCACATACTTTGGATGTTTAAGAAACTCTGCAGCTAAGAATAAATGTTAAATAAATTGTGCAAAGATATACAGAATGGTCTATGATAAGAAATATTGGTGCTGCATATTTGACTCAAATCTAAAGTGTTATCACAAAAAGTGATCTTAAATTTCACAGCACACAGCAGGAAGGCAAGTCTTCATCTTTTCTTCAAACTGACCAAATATTTTTGAAACACTCTTAGGGTCAAAATCGTTTTTTAATACATTCCCTGACTCCGGCCTGCTCTTCTCACTAAGGTTACCCTTGACATTTAGGGGGAGGTTGTGAAGTTTTTCATGGACTCCTGGGAGAGAGCGACACAGCGTTAGACAGGCACGACTTCTCCAAGGTGAGGGATGTAATGTGTTTTCCAGAAGTGACGAAGTTTAAACTGTAAAACAGAAACGCTGACATGCATAAGAAGTAGCCTCAGTAAGATAAACAAAGTACCTACAAACTAACTTCTTTTAGCCGCAGAGTTACAATGACGCTGTATCTGTGCTGCCTTTGATCTTTTCTCTGCTGTATTTGTGATGTTCTTAGTTATAGCAGATACTTTGCTGGTGCAGTGACCCAGTTTCCCCTCAGAGATCATTTAAGTTTTACTGTGACTAAACTTATCTGCAGATCTGAATAAAAAGAGTGCTGTAATGTATTTTCAGCAGTCTTCTTGGTGTAATTTCAAACCTACGCTTCACTGCTTTAACTTGGGCCCATTTATTGTATTTCAAGTCCTGAAATAATAATGTTTTAATCCAGTTTTAGTCCATTAAAGATCCTGACAGTCATCAAGTTTTCTGGAGGTTTATATATAATTTCTGCCACAGTGATTTGTACTCAAACATTATTCAATGGAAGAATTAGTTCTGTTGTGCAGGAGAGAGAATACAATCTATAAATCTATCAATTGTTGATTCCTGTAGTAGATCTTAATGGCATTTCAGCAGTATACCTGATTCATAAAGCAAGCCGATTGGCCGCCACTGTCAACTGTGTATCATGCATATAAGTTAGTATATTTAAAAAGATTGTCAGATCCAGTTCAGTCAGCCAACTGACATTTTGACATGTCAAAAACAGAGGTATAAATAATAAAAATGACTGATGGCTGAATTCCATTTAGCTGCTATGGTTTCAGGGTCCTGCTGTTGTGCATGCTGGCTCGCTGTCACGGCTAAACCGCTGTTAATGTTATAAGACACACCTGAGATTTCAGTCAAATGTCAAAATGTCTGCTGTGAAAAAGGCAAACTATGTAAATGTATGTACAGGGTTAATACTTGGCGACTAGGCTCTGACCTTGTTGGTCCCCACAAGGAAGTAACCTACTTATCCTTATTTTCTCCAACATGTCCTCTCAGGCCTCTCTTTGCTGGACCATTTAGCCGTCCTGGGACTGATCTCTTTCCCTTGGCTGCCATTTCCAGGGGTTTTGCATCTGGATCTTCATCTTTCAGGAAAATCAGCCTGTAACTCTTGTCTCGCTCTCTCTTCCTTGTGTGCATGGTTTCCTTGTCTCTCCCCTTTCTGTGCGTGTGAATGGTGTGATGTGAGTTTTCCAAGTGCATGTGTACAGTGTGTCTTCTTCCCAGGTATCCATGGTGATGGAGGTCTGGTAGCTGAGGTTCTGTCTCTGTTTGGTGGTACCTGGAAGTTGTTCAATGTCCTCCCAATAAATTCTTCATATTTGTAACCAATTGTCTATAATTTTGTCATTTTGTTTCTCCATCCTGTAATTTTGCTATCTGGTCTTTTCTCTAGACACATGTATTGCATGTCTGTCCCTCCTCTTATGGTCTTCTTGAGGTTGCTTCCATTAAATCCCCCTGTTAAAGGGTTTTTAGTGGTGTTTTTCCTTATTAAAATCAAAGGTCTAAGGATTTTGGAGGACAAGATGTTGTATTCTGTACGGATTGTAAAGCCCCATGAGGCAAATATATGATTTGTGTCATTGACTTGACATGACTTGAACACAACCTAAATGTGAAATGATGCAATTATGTTCATTGACTGGCCAATAATGTCAGCTGCCATTCAAATCTACTTTTGGACAAGGGAGATTTGGACATACACTGGTGTTTTCCACTTTTTTTGGGGGTAGTTTCGATTTCCAACAGTTAAGCATCTGTTTATTTGTTCCCCACAGGAAATGAACTGGAACTCTTTCACTGTGGGTTGGCTGAGTAAACCTGGAATTTACACAATGATGATATAGTAGAAAATGTGATTTCACAGAAACTTCAAAATGAACAAATTACTTGGGATTAGACCGATGCTTGTGTGCTAATAATGGTAAAGGTATATCAGCCATTACAATGGTCAGTACAGTACAATACAATGGAGGCGAGATGAGATTTTGCTTCATGGGAATTTAATTGATTTTTTCCAGGTTTTCTGTTGCCAGTTTAAAGCTGACGATACAGCTGACTACAGTTTGCCTTAAGAAACTGCTAACCTGCCTAAAAAAATGCATTAGTTTGTTTTTGATAGATTTTCCACCCTTCGAAATATAAAATTCTGCAGGAAACAATGAATCCAGAGAACGTCTTTGAAAGTTTATTGCAGAAAGTGGTCAAAATTATACAGAATTTTGGCACCAATTATAAGCATTTGGCAGCTTCAATCGTAAACTATCACTGTCAGTATCAGCTTTCACATGCTATTGGTTTAACAATTACTCAGCCTGGCCTGAACATATAACTTTCCTGGTAGTCTTTTCTGTTTAGTTCCATTATCACAGTTTGGAAGTTGGAAAAAGAGAAGAGCAAGCACATAAATCCTATTGGCTGAAGGCAAGAAAGGCCTTGCTGACTGAGTTTTGCCACTATTTCAGCTTCCATTTATAGTGTGGCAGCACTTCCTGCTATTGTGTGCCAGGAAAACCCGGGCCTCTTGGCTGCTCTCTAATGTCCTGCCTCTCTTATCCAGCCTGAAACTTCACACAGGCACACACCGACCAACACAACCACACACACACACACACATCGAGTTCTTGGTACAGTGCCTCTTACCACTAACCAGATTAGTGAAGAGGGCTCTTGCTTGGACACAGCTCAGAAAGTGCTTTCTTTAGTCGATAAAAAATCATGTTGAACCACTCAAAATCCAACCAGCGGCCAGAGGTCCTCGACCAGGAAAGGTTCTGGATCCCCAAAATCACTCGGGACTATAATTGGGATTGGAAAGTTTTTCAGTTGGGAAAACTTCTGGCTCTAGATATCACAAACAGGCAGCGCTGTCAGACACACTATAGAGGAAGCATTTCATTGCTACACCTCATCAATGAGCTGCACAGAACGCGGATTACAGATTCAGACTCCAGGCTTCACTCCTTTTCAGCTTCATTCACGTCTCATCCATCTGAGCAAATGGCAGCACAGACTCCTTTTGTCTCGGACGCCAAGGTCCTGGAGTTGGGAAAACCATCAAGACACTGTAAATCATCTCAAGGGCTGAGTGTCAGCCAAAGTATCCGCAATTACTGGACCACATCTTCGTGGATCACAGTTGCGGTCGACCTCTCACTGTAAATGTCTTTTAACATCTCTCTCGTCTCTTAAGTGGAAGGTTGGGCCTCTCAGCTTGAAAATGTGTTTTTGGAGATGATCTAATTACTTTTTCAGAAAACTGATACTGACTGCAGAGTGATGAGCCACAGCCGATGAGATGAAAGTGTGTGTGCATTTACATAAATGTCCTGCCCCTCCATTTCTCGAGGAGTAACGTACTTTAAGAGTTCTCCACCAATTTGGCATAGGCACTCCTATAACATTGTCTAGTCTACCTATAGCCTGTTCTGTTCCAAGCAGTTCTTCCTTGTCAACGCTTGGTGCCAATACATCCATTTGGATAAAAATGACCTGAATTTAAGCACATTTTAATTTGGTTAAAACCGAAATGGAGCTGCCCATCAACATTCAAAAGTAATTAGTCCAGTCATGTATAACCACCTATATATGGGTATACATGTGTATAAATCAGCAACAATTACTCAATTAGTTATTTTACTCATTTTTAAGCAAAAATGTCAGCACTTTATGATGTCCTTTGTCCTCATAATAAAGTTTGGGTTGTGGACTGTTGGTTGGACAAAACAAGACATTAGAAGATTCAAAATTGGGTGACCTTTCACCATTTACTGTCATTTTACAGACCAAACAATTAATCAACTGATTATTACTAAATATTGAAAATCATCATTAGCTGCAGCCCTAAAAGTGCAAAGGTTAAGGTTAGTGTCAGTATAACAGAGTAATGTTTTCAATGGCTTATTATAGAAAACTACACAGAGGGTCAGCTTAACTGCCTCTAGAGGTGTCTAGAGGCAGTAAAGCTGAGGTACTATAATCACAAAACCGCTGAATGCTGGAATGCAAAGAATGACCAGCCATTGTGTTATTCTTAGTATTTGTTTTTCTCATTTATATAACCATGAGAATATACTTCAACAAATGCAACAACAAAAAAAGGTAGAAAATATGTGCTTAGAGTCAGTCACTGCTCATTTAGGATTTCTACCCATTTTCATGTCAGACTGGATTTGAAGGATTGGTCTAGAATATCTTAATAGAGCTAAAAAAGTGTCAGGTTTAAAGGGTTAAACGAAGCACAGCAGAGTCTTTGGAGAGGCAGAATAATAAAGCAGTTATTCCAGGCAGCCAACTCGTGGAATGGAATAATAGTGTGAATAGTTATCTACACAGTTGATATTTTTGCGTCTAAGCTCTGGCATCACCACTTTCCACAAGCATACATCAAGCTCAGCACAGCACAGATTGGGGGAACGCTTGAATAAAGTTCTCTCCCCGAAACCCCCATTACACACAGCTCAGGATGCCAGCTATTGTGTAGAATATACTGTGTGTGGGCCGGCAGCTCCAAAAACGACCTGGTAGGCACCGCAGACCACAAAGGGAATGTGTAGAGTCAAGCTGCCATGTGGATATTCCCCAACATATCATCTCAAGCAATTGCAGGACAAAATAATATCTAGTGAACTGAAAAGCATAAATGTAACTGTATACAATCCAGCAGCAGGCTGAGACATGGCAGATATTTTTGTGCACAAAAATGAACGGCTTAAAGCCATTTAACACTGATAAGTAGAAAATGTCTATTTTTACAGTAAGCTTAATGTTGGCAAGCACAGTGTAGCTGCAGCACAATGTGTACAACAGCAGTTTAGATGTAATTATGACATGAACAGTAAAGCAAAGTGACACATAAAACCACTGCTTGTGACTTGAAGTGCTTCTCTGATGCGCCGCTGAACATAAATTGTGTGGGGAAGATGTGAGAGTTACTACATAGAAAATGTGTTAATAGCTATGTTGAGATTCCCAAAAAAGCCGACATCACAGGGATCTCACAGCACTTAAACATTCATTTTCATAGCTCAGCATTACTAAATCAACCTCGTAAAAGCATCACAGTGGAGGTCCGAAGCAACTAGCCAAATTACATCTGCTCAGTCACATCAAGAAAAGCTGCAAACCTCAATTAATATCAGTGCAAATATTGCACAAAGTTTGCATGAGAGCAACAATTAGCAGGCGACAGAGGCCAAAATGTGATATGATGCTCATAATAGTTGCAACTTGAAGTCAAACCAAGCACAAAAAACAGTATCTGAGCAGAGCCAACATCAACTCACAACATGCAGGTTAGCATAGGCAGATAATAGCCAGCTTACTTTGTGAGGCAATAGCAGCTCAGTGAGTAAATCCTTCATGAAGAGGAAATGCAGCCCTGAGCTGCTAACAAGGCCACACAGAACTCCAGTTTCTGGTTTTGAGTGTGTATTTGAGGCCAACAGGTGATCACCGCCAACAGTACAGATTATTCCTGCATTAATGATCCGGAAAAACCTTCACCAGACTGCTGGCTAGCAAAGTTTATCGTTAAATAAATGATAAAAGTGTGTAGGATTTAGTGGCATCTAGTGGAACAGGCTTGGCAGAAATTAAATATAATAGTCACACGTATGTTTTAATTAGTATATTACCTGAAAATAAGGATCATTGTGTTTTCATTAGCTTAGAATGATCCCTTTATGTTTGCATAGGGAGCGGGTCCACATAGCCCAACATGTTGCACTGCCATGTTTGGGCCTTTTGCATTTTTTTTGTGAGTTTGTGAGCACTGTGGGTTAACGATTAAGTACCATTAATACAAAATTAAATCAAGCCTTCTGCCGTGACTTCCTGAAGTCTTCCCTTCATTGCATTAAGGAAATATTTGAAATTACTTTTATTTATTAATCAACATCATACAGTCAAATGTAAAACAGAAGATATTCCAAGTATGTACAGAATCAAGTCCTCTGTCTGTGCTGCTGTCCATGTCTGTGTCCATTTTGAAGTATATTAGGGGTATTATGCAGTACAAATCAGTGAAAGCATGTGATAATATGCTTAAAAAATCATTCTGACTGTATTTCTGAGGGTTTGATTGATTGTTGACCCCTACGTGGACTGGAAAACTATAGCTAGGTAAAATGTCAACCAACTGCAAACTTATCTGAACAGACGTTCAGGGATTTTTTTCCCTGGTTTAATGACTGTGTGATTGATTGGGGATCAGTGTGGTAGTCATCTTTTCCTCCTGATGATTGTTTTTTCCTACTTTATTTTCTTGCGAAATGATTTCTAATCCATCGTTATTCCTGTCTTTTTAAAGACAGCAAAGTTTACCAAGGTTTGTTTGATGGAAAGTGGTAAAACAGCATCCAGGTTGGAAATGGAGTCAGACGAAGTGGTGAATAGGGCATGCATGCTAAGCAAAATCTTTTCTGGATCAACAGAGATTACACCACAAAAAAAAAGGTTCATTCAGTTCCTTGTTCTGCAAAACTTACAGCATTAATGCTGACACCGACATCTACTCTCTCCAACTTTGATTACTTCAATATCTTCTTGTCTCTGATGAATTATTTTGTTTTTGCCAACAAAAGTAGCTTTCCATACTCATAGCCAGGGAAGACTTTGCAGGACCTGTAAACCTATCACAATCTATTATATGTGCCCTTACTCAAGATAATGGCATGAAGCGCAGGAATTTAATGCTATCTGTTAACCTCGGAGCCACCTCCGTTTGCAAAGTAGTAAAACTAAATGTAGACCATCCTGACTGTGTGACAGATGGAAATTCAGGCCTACGTGAGTTTCTGCATCCATGCTATCCATCTGATCAGATCATGTGATTGCTGACACTGTACAGTAAAGACAGGAACCATGTGAAGAAAATTTGGTGCCATAAGTCCTTTGAACCGTTTCATAAAAATACCTGAACACTATCCAAGATTGACTTGTTCAAGTGATGGGTACAAAAAAAGCATTAATAGATCCCATAATTGTTGCTATATAGACTGTATGGCTTTCTGTCTCATTCAGAGCTGTTAAAACTTTTTTGACAGGCCACACCCCGCTGCCAAATCTCAATAAATCTTTTTTCCAAATGGCTTAGAGGGCTGTCTCTGCGCCTCACCTCACCATCCCCGAAGACAGTTTTGAAATATCAGCGTGTATTTTATATCTCAAAGAGCTGAAATCAAATAAGAGGAAGATGCAGTATCCAAAGAAAGCAGATTGTGAGGATGGAATACGAACCAGGTGCAGAGTTTGGAGGGTCTTCACAAGACTCTCACCACTGAATTTAATCGCCTGGAAATATTCAGGCAAAGCCTTCTCAGCTGACCCGGTGAACTCTCAGATGCAGCCCCTTACGCTCTACTCTCAGAGTACTTATGAGCCTATTTGACATACTTTTTGTACAGTATGATATAATTATACCATTCCCATGGCTGCATACGTGTGCACATAATTTAACATCAATCACTGCACACATATGTTCAGCTGCTGTAAAAGGAACAATGTGCTGCGTTTTGTTTTTTATATGTTAATAACTGCCCATCATAGGAACCGGAGCTGGAAATTACCTTTGGCTTTGGCTTAGCACACATGTACAGCGCATTTGCAGTTTTCAGGCCAATACACCAGTATGAAATTCTCATGTTTGACCCTCTCCAAAATTCCTAGCGTTTTGATTTATTGCCGTTATTGTAGCACACCTGCTTCTGTTGGGAGTTTTAGATGCCAAACCTGTAACCTTTCTCTAACCATTACAATTTGGGAGTTTTTTGAATTGCTCCAAGGTCAGGAAGTTCAACTCACAAGCTACTGTAAGCAAAGACACCACACAGCTGCTTACTCATAAACAAGCCAAAGCTCCCCCAAACAAAAGTAATATTAATATTACGAGAGAAAATACAAGTAACATGAGAGTAACTGTCTTTAGAGCGTATGCATCGTGACACTGCCATGAACCCAGATGAGATTCTGAACACACTAGTTTTGTTTTTTTATGTGTTTCTGCCATTTGAGCATCATGGCAAGTGTCCATCTGGGAAAACACTGAGGTTGTATTATTTGGAAGTTGTTTTTTTTTATGTTGAATTTTATCATTTGTTACATAAGAGTTTTATTAGAGTGGAAAAAGTTGGTTGAGAGAAATTAAGTATCAACAAAAAGGAATCTTGTCTCCTAGAAATGATGTTTATATACTACTGGTTTGCAACAACAAATACATTGAAATAAATATGTAATGTCATCTCATCTAAAATACCTTTTTCATTAACATAATCAGGTAACATTTTAACATCCACTGATGCCATTTTACATTTATTTTCCCAACAAGACTATATATATATATATATATATATATATATATATATATATATATATATATATATATATATATATATATAGATAGATATAGATATATAACAAGTAAAGCACAATCACTTGCAGTTGCACTCAGCACTCAGCACAGGAAAAGATTGTGGTCTAATTGTGATGATGATGAAGATAATGATGATGAGTCAAAATTTTGTCAATGCACAAGTTGATTTTATTCACGTCAAATTATCATAAATGCAATATATTAAGATTATATACAAAAAAGAAACCTGAAAAAGATAAAGGGTAGAAAGTATGAAAACTATGAAGGTAAACTTAATAATACTAATCAAATTATTATTTTCATATGTTACACATACCACAGATCCAAACACATACACACAAACTTGAGTTAGTAGTGTTGAGACCACTCAACACTACTAACTCAAGATTTACTTTATTGTAGATGGCATAAATCCTAATATACAGGTAATATATGTCTGCCTCACCTAACAAGAAACATGGGAAGCAGGTTTTCCAGAAAGCATCCCAGAGTTCATCAAACATTTCCCACGTGTTTCACTCATACAGCGCAGTATCACGTAACCTGATGTTGTTTACAGAATTTCAACTGCAGCCTTTCATTATAACGTTACCCTGGGCCACGGCTTCTGATTTATGGTTTGCTGTACTTGTGCGGAAGAAAAGTATCCAGTTGCAGGACTTACACGAGACTGATACCTTCTTTCAAATTGTAAAACCTTGTATTAAGGAGCCACGGAGGGAGTGAGGCACAGAGGGAGATTTTTTTTATTCTGGATGTCATTTTATAGATCTATCCAAAAGGCTCTCTACTCTTGGAGAGAAGAGTGAGCTTTCCCAGCTGGAGATATAAAGGGCTCAGTCCAGCAGGACCTGCAGTAATTGAGCTAAAGCTGTTGTGGCAAACTGTGTGGGCTCTGAGTCAATGCTCAGCAGAGGTGAGTGCATCAGCGGAAAACCTGGGTGGTACTCCAAGAAGGAAGAGGAGTGCTTGTTTAGCATGAATTCCATTACTTATTGACTCTTCCCTCTCTTGAAGTATCACATGCAGGATAGCATTATCATCCCATGCATAAATAAGAGACTGAAAGCGAACCCTGAAGAGGCATCTGCTTACATTGGCAGTGACTACTAGACAGAAAGGAGAGGTTCAGTGGCGGGTCAGCCATGATAGGAGCTTTTGAAAAGCAGGCTGAACTTCAGCATCTGTCAAGAGAGGAGAATCTTTTCCCCTTTATGCATGATTTCATGGTGGCTGATGTGAAGGGAGAACAATGTTTGTTTTTCTTTGATTGATCAACATGGAGAGGTGGGCTGGATTCAGTGTCCTAGATGCAGACACAGTTAACCTCCACTCAGACTCCCCCTGACTTCAATCTCGGGACGCATACAAAGACAACTCTCTGCCATCTTTTTTCAATACACACTCTGAAGAGGATCGGTTCCCAAAAGGTTCTTTAATCATGTTTTTTTGTTTCAAATGTTGCTAAAACGCTTCTGATTAAAGTCCAAAAGCTTTAAATGGATGCTTTTATACTTTTAAAACCTTTTGTGCTTTTAGTCTTTTTGATTTATTTTGTAAGCTTGACCTCATAGCAGACAGGAGTAGTAGTCAATGTACAGTAGCCAGATGTGCTGTGCTTGAGAGTAATTGTAATAAAACTGCTGCATTTCTGGACTACAGACATGTATCAAAGCTGGGAAATAGGACGGTTGTGTATCCCGATGCATAAATATACATCCTGATGCATGCGATATGTTACCAGTGTCTCTCTGGAAGCAGCATTAAACAGTTGTTTTCAGTGTTGAACACAAGTAGATGAACATAATGCACACATTTGCCATAATACAGCCCTATAAAGTTGGTATTTCTAGTGTATTAACAAACAGTTTCCTAAATGCTTTTATACATCCAGCAATGGAGCAACATTAGCGCCCATTTGGAGTCATTCATTTTGTCACCTTAAAAATGTAAAACTAACTATCTCTCTCCTTTTATTTTTTCTTTTGTTTTCACCAACTCCTGAGGGAAATATCTATCTCTCTAGCTTCTAAATATTCTACTATGCTCACCAGCTAGTTGTTAACTTTCCCTTTCACAGTCATATGGTGCTGGGCAAGTAGCGGATAGTGTCTCAGTGGCTTTTATTGCGTAAAACAGCTGCCTGCTTTTGCTTGAAATGGGGTTGCTGAGAGGAGGGTTGGAAACCAGAATGATGAGCTGAAAGGCACTAAAACACTTGACTTCACTGAGGAGAACTGCAGATAAAAGTGATCATTCACTCGTTCCATTGTTTTTATGAAAACATTGGTTAGTGCAGCTCTATGAGTCTACAATTTTTCTTTTTGACTGTTATTAGTTATGATTTTTATTGCATCAAAAGGAATGTTATAATTTTCTGTTTTCATGAATAAAATAAAATGTGTTTTAGTATTTTGCTCCGAACCTGTCTTCTATTTGAATTTATCTTTTCTTTGTTTCTTTATTTAAAAAGCTCTGGAGTCTTTGGTTTTATACAGAGAAGTGATAAGTACCAAATGACCAGAAAGAAAGTTTATAAGATTATTTGATTGCAGGTTTTCAGTGAGCAAGAATCAATCTGATTCTAAATCTTACACAAAAGATGACAGAAGTTAAATAAAACATATATAATTTTGTCATATTTTTCTTTTTATTGTCCGCTACTGCCAGAAAAGGTCCTGAAGGCATATATTCTACAGAAAACCAAACCAGCCACTTCTAACCCTTACTTTTTTATAACCACAGAACCGACACCACCCAAAACAACCTTGTGCACTAATCTATAGGGACACTTATTGGAAATCAGCGTGCTTTCCTTCTGCAACTTGGATGGAAATTACAATTAAGTCATTTTTTGGCATTTTAATGGTCCAATGACATCAACAGTGACCAAGGAAAACATTCAAAGTCAAGAGAAGTTATGGCTTATTATTGTAACCTTCTACGCCCGAGACTGACAATTATGAATTGGAATTAGATGAATCCGAGTGTGTAATAAAAGCTAAACTAAAAACCACAGGAGAACAAAAGATGTCTTAAAGTCAAATGGCAGGCCGAATGTCTGGCCCGACTTGTTGAAAGTGTGTGGGAGAAGACAGTAGAGTATCACTGCGTGTTGAGGTTTTTAACCCTAAGGCGGCATAATAGGAAAGCTAGTTCTCATACTGCATGGCCATGCCATCTTAAACCACATTATAATTATGCCTCTCTGGTGGAATAGATGAAACTGTAACCAATGCAATACTATAATAATAATAAGGCAATACACTGAATTCCTAGACATGTAGTGCACATAGATGCTGTATAAATGTCATTAAGGGTTAACGTGGGAGAGAAGCGGTGAGATTTTGTTTCCATTTCTGGAGATCCTGGTTTGTGTGATCAAAAACAATGTTTCAGGAGACGCTGGGAAAGAACCGTGATCCAACCTGATCCTTGCCGTCTTGTTTCTGTATTCCAAAGTGACTTCATAACCCAAACCAGACAGACCAGACAGGCTACCCATTATGAGCACCATCACCCCGTCCGGCTGGAAACCAAAACCTCTCTCAGGCAGACGTGTGAAAGTAATTCTGGACAGTGTGTTACAGCACTTTCCCTCAACTCCGCTCCTATTTATAGAAAATTCAAAATCAGTAGATCTGTAATTTAATTGGCAACTACGATTCAATAGAAATTGTTCATAGCTAAATAAATGCTGATGTTGACCATGACATTAGAGGTAAAGTAAAGTCATTACTTTGAAATGTCACAGGCGCTGCGTTGACAGTTTTCTGATATGGATCAAAATCGTACACTGATGATATCAGGATCAACTGTTTCTGAGATAACATGAAATGTTTCTTTGTTTTTCCAAACAAAAACAGATGTGGATCCTGCGCAAAAGCAAATATTTATGCACCAGTTTTAATTAGCACAGCAATTTAACTATGAAATTAAGCATCTCGATCATAACTCAAGCACTCTAATGCTGTAGCTTGTACACACAATACACAAAAAAATCCAGAAAATGGGGAGAAGAAATGATGTAAAAATAGCAACAATGTGGAAGCAATTTATGCTAATTAGGCTTTTATTTATGGTCCAATAATTGGGCACATTTGAATTGTTGATGATGTTTTTTCTCCTTATTTTTCTCCCCCTGTGTTCCCCCATTGCTCCCTCTCTCAGAGAAGATCAAAGAATATGCACTTGAATAGATGTTAATGGTGCATGGCTGTCGTCTTAGTCCTGAGTGGTTGAGATCTCTCCAGCGAAAGAAAAACAGCCAATTTGGGGTCTACGTGGACACAATTAGCACAATTTATGTGTGCCTTTCACGACAGTACTCCCGTTTAACCTGCATGAGGGGCTCCGCATTCATGTCGTTACTATGATTTTCATAACCTTTAATTCCTTTTGCCTTTTCGCTGCATTGGAGAACTATAGATCAAACTGTTGGCATTTGAATTGAAAGTGAAGCAAATTCACAAATAACGGGTATGATACGGTAGCGCTGCAGCATGACATGATGAACTGTGTGATAATGTCGGCACGGAAAACTTGTAGTTGATAAATGATGTTTTGTCTAACAAAACAGCAATCACATGCAACTCATCCTTCAAAATGTCCCACTGGTCAGCCCACCCACAGTAATTTTCCTTCAAAACAGGGAAGCAAATCAATTTTTTTTTTTGTGCAAGTTGCTTTGCTCTGCATCACCATTGCCTGAGGCATTGCTTTTACAGTCCTTCTCCCTTCTGAATTTAAATGAGCCAAAATGGTGCAGCCCAGACTGAGCAGAGGAAACAAGGTGCATTATGTAGGTGGGAGGTAACCGTGCCATTGAGAGACAATTAGCATGAAGCCCAGACCTTTGGAAATAGCGCAGAGGCTGCCGAGCGAGGGCCTGACAGAATGAAAAGATTAAGACTTAAGAAAAGATAGCAGGGCATGGGAAAATCCAAAGGGAACTGGGCGACTGAAGTAGCCAATGAGCAAAGGAGACACAATGAGGCAATGAACTTTCTTTTTTTTTTTTTTTTGGTGAAAATTAATGTGCTCCTATCAGCTGTCAAGCACACATTCCTCCATACCTAAAAAGTACCATTTGTTTTGTACATGACTTTTGTTTCCCGCTGCATATACATGCAAGGCTGTCAACAGGGTGAAAGACAGGCGAAGTGGAGGCCTTTGCAAACTATTCAACTACGAAATTCCACCAGGTGTTAGCAAAACTGGGGATCTGTTGGATTGGATTGCGGTTAAATGGCTGTCATGTTCCAGTGAGGAGCCCATATTGTGCTAATGGTTTTAATGAGCCGTCCTTTCAGATGTTACAGCCTTTTCTTTTCCGCGTGGAATTCCTGTTTGGAGGGGCAGATAAATTCAATCTGTATAGTTCCATAGTATAACAACGGGCACAGCTCCATCAAAATGCTGCCAACTCCTAAGCCACCCAGCACAGCCAATTTTAAATTTAGGAAACAGATTATCCACGCTGGTGCTGTGGATTGTGACATTTAGCCTTTGCCATTTCCTACAGGCATCACGACTAATAACCATCCAGGGTTACAACAGGCCTAGAAACAAACACAAGAGGAAAAGCAGAAAAGGTCAGAAGGAGCAGTTCCAGCTGTTTTTGTGTACAGTGAGCTGTGTGTTTACTGTATGTGTGTACACCTGTGTGTGTAAGAGTTCATGTCCGTGCTTCACACAAATTCACGCCTTCGCACCAGCATGCAGGCAGAAACACTTGGGTTGTATAAACATCCCAACAGCAGGCTGCAGACAAATATGTTGTAATTACATGTAGTGTAGAGCAGCTGTTTCTGTGTTTCCTAATATGCTGTTGCTAAGAGAAGACATTACTGTCACATTTGTGTGTGGGTTGCAGTGCCCGGGCTGTAAACTGAAGCGAAAATGAGGAGAAAGTGTAGCTCTACATAGTTTCTTTACAAAGACATAAACTATTTTTAGGTGTGTGATTTCTTTTTTATATTTTAGGCTGTCCTAGTATCCAAAGAGTTTGCAGGTTATAGCAAACGGTGGAGTTTTTCCACCATTGGTTGTTCTGTAGCACAATGGGTTTTGCTTGTGACACCTTTATATGAAGAAATGTCTACTTATAGGTTGGATATCGATGAGCTGCTCAATCAAATACCGATTTTCCTTCATCAAACTTATCTGAAAACTGTACAGCATTTAAAAGAAAGAAGCAAAGTCTGAAAAGTAAGCTTAATTCTGTGTAGCAGACTTTTGTTCTACCTACCACCCTACCACCAGGTTTTAATTAATGTATCATTGTATTATTTGTATGTCATCTACACACTGGCATTAAGCACAAAACAGCTGTATTTAGTTCTGGGTAAATAAAGCATGAAGACTAAAGGATACAGTCATGCTTCAGCTGTGTGACGCTGTAGTTAGGCACAGCAGTGCTTTGAGCTAAATGCTAACAACCATGCTATCAGTTGCAATACACACAAAAGTATTACTGAGGCTGATGGGAAAGACAGTTTTGCAGGTATTTGGTCATGAACCAAAGTAATGGACAGATTAACATTTTGACCTTATGATGGGGTTATACACAAAAAGTAAGGGGAGGATATGAATGCCTGTGTGTTAAGTTTAATGGCAATCTATGGAATAGTTGTTGAGATTTCTCACTAAAATAAAAAATGTTAACCTCACGTTGATGCTTAAGGAAAAGTCAGGAGATCACCAAAGGTCAAAGTGTTCGTCCTCTGGGGAGCAAACATGTTTGTAGAGAATTCCCTGAGATATTTTTCACTCTGGACCATAATGGTCACTGGATCAACCAACTGGCATTGGCATTCCAACATAAAAACCTTTGACACTATATGACCTTTTTTGTTTTTTAGAGTGCCCTGTCATTCTTTTACATGTCTTGTTCTAATGGAGAAAATGTGTTCTGGACTGCAGGTTGTTTTTCTTCACTGTGGTTGGCCAACAGGGCAAACTGGTAGCAAAGCTGATACTGATACAATATCTATCTATGCAAAATATATACTTCTTCATGGAAGAAGAAGATGCCAGCCAGTGTAAGTAATGCAGGGTGCAAAATCATAAAATTGGCCTCTATAAGTGTTTTATCAAATTCAACATGTTTGTTCAACCTGAAGGACACAGACAGTGTGTTTTGGAAAAAAAACAACCACATTGAGTGTTGTTTGTTTACAATGAAAAAACTCCACTGGGTACCTTTAACAAGAGGCTGAATCCCTGCTCGCTGCTGCTGCTGCTGCTTGTTTCTGTGCTCTGATCCTCTCAAGTTGAATTCATCTTCATTGTCCCTGTGGGGAAATTCTCCTTGTAGCAGATGCATAAAAGCATATAACACAAATACACAAGGCGTAATGCAAGACTCCAGAGCCATAAATTCCTGTGTTCCACATCTATTAAACAATAAAATAAAAATAAAATATTAACAATGTCCTTCCAACTAACATAATAAACACATTTATGAAATGGCAATGGAAATAAAAGAGATCTGACTAGATTGAACTTGTCTGCTGGAGAAAACAAATTTAGATGAAAGAAAACTTGCATACATATGTGCAGCAGGAGAACTACAAATTTCTATTTATAACATGTGTGACACTGCAGTTGAATTGTTTTGATATTATCTAAATTTGAGGTGAGGTATCTCTGTACCACACTGCTACACATGTGAAAAAAAAATAAACTTTTTTTTTTCTCCTACTGATGGTTTCTGATTGTGGTTTAGACTGAACAACAACCTCCCTCAGTTCATCACGGATGTTTGTTTTGCTGAAGTAAGATCTTGGCAGAAGAAGCAGCATTGTTTTCAGTTCTCGGTAATCTTTTCCCTAACTCAGCACAATAAAAGGAACGCTACTGTCCTGACCAAACCTGTTGCCCATGAATCCGCTGTGAGCTGCAAAAATCCTCAGGAAATGTGCCCCCACTAAGGTAGAAACACACTATTCACCTTTAATCTAGAGAAGTATGGAGGATCATGTGGCATTTATGTTAATTGTCATCATTACTGCAGTATTTAAACATTCAATTTAATTTCCTGAGTGACCACTGCAGTTGGAAATATTCAAGATGTTGATATAAAAGGCAAAAGTTCAATTAAATAATCCGCTTTATCAATCAAAGAACATGAATGACTCATAATCATGATTAAAATATCTTGCTCTGTAATCAGGATTATAAGAAATAATCATACATCTTAAAGCTTTAGACCAGATTGCTACCCGCTCAGCTTTCAGTATAAGTTCTATACACAAGTTTTTTAAACAAAAACAATTTCACGCTTTTATGTTCTCCATTAAACTGCAGCTGAGATCTTCAAAGTCGCTTCTGCCGGTTACATCGAAGCAGTGGCTGGAGGAACAGTAAACATTTAGATAGCCAGTCCACCCACACCACACATATTTAGCTTCATGGAGACTTCTGTGTGTGTTTGTGTGTGTGTTATATTATATACTAGTCCTGGGGTTTTGGCACTGCCTGTGCGATTTGCTTGTTGACCATCATTTATGCAGTGTTTTTGTGTGTAAGCCACGGATCTCGAATGATTTGTAGCAGACCCCTCTGGCCGATTGTTAGCAGGAGTCGTGGTCCAAATGAACTCAGAAACTGTAGTTCAAAACTTTGATAAGAGCTGGAATGAAAAATCCACCTGTCAGACTGGTCTGCTGTATATAAGTATAATGACATTTATTTGTTCAGCACATTAAAAAGCAAATGCACAAAGTACTTAATAATAGAACAGACAAAACAATAAGCCAAAACAATAAAACAACATTAATGATTTGGACAGTATGACCAATGCTGAAATGTTGACCTTGTAATCCATACTCAGACTGTTTTTCTGAAAAGTTAAGACAGTTAATACATCAGAAAAGCGTATAAATGTCTTAAATCTGTGCTATATAAAAATGAATTCATAAAATTTGATTTAGTCTCGTCTAGTAAAATCTGCATGTCCAGTGGAAATGAACACTCAAATTCAGACTGTCTGGAGAGCAGGTGTAGATATTCAAAGGGCACATATCAGTCTTTTTGTGATTTTATTTTACTTTATGCTGCTATAATGTAGGAGGTGTATGTTATAAATGGTCAAAGTTCCAAAACATGAGGTCAATGTATTTAAAAAGTCAAAAGCCAGGGCTTCAGCCTGCTCTGAATGCTATGTTTAGTTTCCTTTTATTCCCCATTGAACTAACATTAGATTGTGTGCAAATGCCTACAAAAAGCCATCTGTTTTGTAGTCTTTGTTGCTAAGGTTATTGCTAAGGTTGCTCCACGTATTGTTCACACTGTCCACTTGCAGGTTTCAGATCCGATTTTGCCTCAAACATGTACATATGGATGTATTTGAGCAGTTGATATTTTGAGTAAAGGACAAGAAAATAAGTTGAATCCTACTACTATTGTCCATTTGTGTTAACTCTGGAAGATAACCGATCAAGTGGAATGGGCTCATCGGGAAGGAGGTCTTAAAGAAACACAAGACAGCCTGTTTCAGACAGAGGCCTTAATGACGGGCTGCACAAAGAGCCAGTAGCTATAAGAAAAATATGTAAATAATGTAAAGATGTTCGAGTAGAGCCTCAAATATAAATATATTCATGGAAATGTGTGTGATATGTCCCCTTTAAGTGGAAAATACACTGAGGACAACTTGTGGCCTGGTGTAGAATAGCAAGGTGTGAAATAACAGATGGGGTTAATGCTGCTGTATTGTAATGAGATCATGGTCAGGCGAAGATTAATTTCTCCAAAGAGCTTAGGAGAACTGCACTTAAGGTTAATCACTAAGCATGTTTTTAAACGTTCATTTTATTTTAAATCGGGTCAGTGTGAGCAATAGCAGCACATCTGTTGCTTTGTGCAAAGCAAAGCAAAAGAACCCGGTGGGACCAGCTGGGAGTATCCTTTTCTTCCCAAAGAGTCCATACGGAGTGATGGCTTTGCCTGTTACCAAACACAGTGAGCTAACCAGAACTTAAGTCAGCAGCATCTCCCTAAATTAGAAAACAAAACAAAGCTCCGAAATCGCTGAAACAGCAGGATGTCACACATGGGATCAGAAGCAGATGTGTTGCCTGTGTGGATACTGACAGAGTGGCTCCCTGACAGCGCAGTGACACTCGACCCAGGGGTCTCATGATGCTGTTGTCTGTTTAGCATCCATCACACACTTCTATAAATGTTCCCAAACTGGTGGCAACCAGGCCCCGCTTACTCCAAGCACTCAATGCTGGAGTCAAACCACGGTTTTACGGTGGCAGAGGAAGAAAGGCCCTTTTCCAAAGATGGGACAGTCGTTGTCTTCCTCACACACACACACACACACACACACACACTCACACACACACACATACACACACATCTATCTTTCCCTTTCATTTCACAACAACTTCGACTCTTTGAAGCTTTCATGTGTGTTGAAAGGCATCGGCTGGCTGCAGTACACACAGCATTAAAGAACACTTATCGAAGGCGAGCCTCGCAGCTTTGATGCAGATGTGAAATTCCGAGCGCCCCTGAGATCAGGCGATAATTTGTAGAGCATTAATGTTGTTTCACATGTAAGCCTTCAGAGGATGAACAGGTAATTTGTCCATCAAGCTCCAGCGCTATATGAAAACTCTGCTAATAAGTGGAGACATACTGAGTGATTTTATGAGAGCTGAGAATATGGGTACATAGTGCACAGGGTGAAAAGGTGTGAAAACTGTGACCCTGATATCTCCCACTTAGGTATGTTATGTGCACATATTTTTTCTTACCAACTTGGCAATTAATAAACTGAAAATTGATTGAAATTATAGAAATAAGAAACTATTCCAATAATGAATGAATGGATTTGAGTCATTTTGTTAAAGAAATAATGCTAAAATGATGTAGTTACAGCTTCTTAAATGTAAATATTCCCTGGCTTATTTTATTCTCCTATATATAAGTAAGTGAGTAAACAATATCTTTGGGTTGTGGGATGTTGGTTGGAACAAAACAAGATAATTAAGGTTGCAACATGGGAACTTTTCACCATTTTCTGACATCTGAGTCTGAAAATAATCAACAGATTTACTGATAGTTAAAATAATCGTTAGTGGCAGCAGTAATCTTTGCCTCTATTTTGAGAGCTGGCAGTACAGACGGTAAAAGGGAGAGAAAGGAGGGATGACATGGTGCTCAGCCAAGGTCAAATTAGAGACTTTGTACTCACATGTTCAATATCTTAACCTCGTAAACCACCAAGACACTCCAATTGCTAGAATAATTAATTCTAAATTTATTAGTCAGGACTTATTTATGTGGGATAACTTTATTTTACAATTTACTTTGGCACTGATGTTGATATTGAGTTGTTCACGACTCTATATCTCATACACATGCATTTTTATAATCAACTCAAATATCATTGGACACTTACCAACGAGCAATGTGTTCTTTGTCCATGCAAGGAATGTGCTTTAAATTATTAGCCATTCTAGTCAAACTTGGGGAGGCGCTGTAGCTGCATGAGGACACTGGGGATCAGAATAATCAATCTCTATAAGCAAACTTTTGGGAGGATTTTTGTATTTCGTGGAAGTCAATAGCAGCTCAATACCACATCCTTTTATAAATACTGGGGGAAGTCTTGAGTCAACATGGGAACCATCTTAATGGGAATTATGTTTTGATGACATTTGTGGATTCAAGGGGGAAAAAGGGCAGAACTCCATGTAAGCTCCATGGGAAATTGAACAGCGCCTCTTTCACACCTTCATTGAAGATGAATACATTCAGTGAGAAGATCTGCAAAACACATTACGGTGGACTTGTCAGCACAACAGTCAGTAACGCATTTGGAACTCGCTTTGTTCCATGTGAAGTCTGAATCATCATTATTTTATGAAGCAAACACATGATTACTCTGCTGCATGGTTTTCCAAACTGCATTTTATCACGTGTGGTTGTGCATGATACAATAATATGTTCCTTGTTGTGTCTTTACTAACACAAACTGCCTTTTGCTTACTTAAATAGCATACATCTGACTCAACAGGAATAACATATGCTGTATTTTCTCAACGACCATGTCCTATAATGTAACATGCAATGTTCACACTTCAGATAAATACTGCAATTAATCTTTAAACACATCATAAGCTCCTCTGCCCTTCGGTGAAGTCCAGCTGCCATCTGGAAAATTTCCAAAAACAGCACTTGGGGGAAAAAGGGAACACTCCAACGTTCCCCCCAAGAAAATCAGGAAGACAGATTCATGTCAGTCCTCATGAATGTTTTACATCCTACTGTACTGTTGAACAAAGTGTCCTTTGTGTATACAAGCCTCTCCTGCTTACCTATATGGAGGTTGTGCGGGGTTTGCTGCTGAAGTTGCGGTCTCCTCTGCCTGATATCTTTTAGACCCTTCCATGTCACACTAGACGAGATGCTGTGAGGTTTATTTGAATTCATCTCCTATTTACTCGAGATACTTTCCTCCCACCCACGCTCTCATTATCATTGTGAGTGTTATTATTATCTCAGCATCAGCGTGGTACAGCCTTTGGTCAACAGAGTTCTCTGCAGGACCGAGCCCCTCCGCGAGCCCATAGTAATTTACCCAGATTCAGGCTGTCACTCTTCGCTGAGTTCACGGCTCCCTGGGTTTTCTCTCGTGGCCTCTCTACCCTCGATGACGGAAAAGATAAGCATGTTGCATACCGAATCACTGAGCTATGACAAAAAAGGGGTTCTGCTCAATAAGGCAGATGTAAATAATTGTTGAAAGCAATATAGTGCCCTGCGTCGTGGAGTCCACTTGATGTTTTGCTTGGCTGTGAGTGAGGTGGCTCAGTTTCATTCGGGTCCTGAAATGCCTTTTTAAATGTTTTTTTTCAGACCCGGTATCATTTAAAGACAGAATATTTTACCACCCAAATGATTTGGGATGGGAGGTAATCCGAGCCTGAAGGTGACTATTTTTAAACAATTCCCAATGCTTACACGCATCTTAATAAGTTGCAAGCTGCAGGAAAAGAAAAAGTAAGCAGCTTTTAAATAAATACTTTTTTATTCTGTTATTGGCTTTTTACAGGTACAAAGCATACAGCATGTTATAGTTTTATCAAAAGTGGAAAATACTGATGTTACATATGTAACAAATGTAAAAAATAAGTCTTTAATCTTACTTTCCCCGAAAGTAAGAACATACATTTCAGCATATGAAAATATCCATAAAAACACAGCTTAAGTAATTTAAGTTAATAAACAGTACAAAAATGTAGAAACCATACATGTCAAAATAATGGACAAAGACACCAACAACAAATGATTCCATGATTTCTCATGAATTAACAAAATGTACACAAGTTCATAGTGTTTTAGTTGGGGTCATGTTTATAGGATCCGTACATCATCATCATCATCATTATCATCATTTTTGCCCGAAAAACACTTGGCAGGTCGGAAAATGCTAACTCGCTTTTGTGACAACCCTATCCCCCCAAAAACCTCCTCTTCTACTGAACTTAGGCCAGAAAAGGAGGAGGAAAAGTCCTCCCCCAAACTGAAATCCTCAAATGTCTGTAAGGCAGGGGACTTGATTAATCCTCACTCTTGGAGCGTTTAGCCAGTCTTCTGTGAGAAAACACACCAGGGAAAAAACAGACAGAGAGAACGGGATCATAACATTGGTGGGGTTTGCAATACCGTGCGAGTAAAATGGTGCACTTACTTTCACACCGAGGGCTGCATCCTGTCACCTACAGGTGCAGTCCGATCAAACACACATGCTTCCTTTTAAGTAAATTAGAAATTGACCCCTAAAAAGACAGAGAACGGGGGTTTTCTTTGCTCTATGGCCCATTGGAATTCTCTTCCTGTGAGTGTTAATTTTATCTATCCTCTTATCTCCCAGCTGTGAATGTGATAGAAGTTTTTGGGAAGGAGAGGCAATATTGTTAATAAAGAACAGACATGTTTGATCAAGATAATGTGAATGGAGCTAAATTGAATAAAGACGTGGATTTCTTTTCTTTCTTTTTTTTTTCTCCTTTTTTGAGCCATTCGGTGTCAATGGATACATTGTAATGAGGCCTCTGAGAGATGAATGCACGATTGTACAGTCGAGTTTGTAGCTAGAAAAGACTGGTAAACTATTCCAAGGTGGCTAATGAAAAAATCTGTAATGACACAGGTGCCATTTTTCTGCCTTACTGCATTGAAAGTCGTCTTAAAATTTTGAATAATGTGAAAAACATGTAGTCCAATGTTCTCTTGAAATATACAGTCTTCTTCTTTTTAATGGAGAACATCACCATATTCTACATTGTAATAAATAGTCTCATACATATTGTTCAGCTTCTCCTTCATTTAGAATGGTCACCGAGCCATCCCCACTGTTCATTTCAATGTCTCTTGCTGCAGCGTTTTCGGGAAGCAAGGCTAAGTCCTTGAACACGTCTACGTAATGCCCAAAGCCGGGGCCCCAGTTCAACAGATTGTCCCAGTTGAAGCCCCCAGCTTGCTGGCCTAGTTTGTGGGGCAGGGTGTAGTGCTGCTCAGTAGGGGGCATCTGGGAAACACCAGGCCCTCCTTCTGCCCTCCGGCTTGAGTACCGCCTCTGCTTGAGCCTCCCGCCGTAGTCCTCATCGTCAGCGTCTGACTCATTGACTTGCGAGAGCTTGGGAACCCGGGAGCTGTAAGACACAGGTTTTTCCCGGTCGTACTCCATCTCAGAGCAAGTGAAGGAGTCATGTGAGTCACTTTCTGAAGAGGACTCTGGTGCAGGGATGCCGTCAGCGGGATTGCGGACCCGCGACAGTGGCCTGCGGCAGTCCTCTTCTGAGCTGGAGCGCCCATGGTCAGCGCTGCAGATGCTGGGGTTGCGTGGACGTGGAGTGTTCAGCCGCTCCACCTCCTCGATGGACAGCCCCACAGGAGGTCCTGTCTCCAGGGGGATCTGCTCAATTGGCTGTTTCAGCCGGCTGCCGGGCCTTGAGGTGTGGCCGTGGCCTGCCATGGTCTGCGGACTCTTGCTGCGCCTCCCCAGCCGGGTGGCGTAGTTGAACATGGGTGGTGGCTGGCACATGTCATTGTGCAGTTCCAGCGGGCTGCCCTCACGGCGAGCCAGGTTAAGTTCTCTGGTCGGAGTGTTTCGGTAATAGGAGGAGGGCTTGGTGAATGGGGCTGGGGAGTGCCTGGAGAGCGGATTCGGGGTTGGGCAGGCTGAGTGGGAGTGGCTGAGTGGAGTGGACCTCAGTGCTTGGGTGTACTGAGGCTGGTAGGTGTAGCTTGTTGCTCCCAGGGGTAAGGGGGACTGTCTGGCGAAGCCCAGTGGGCTGTGTCTCTGGATAGAGAACTTGGGCGTGTGGCTGCGGAACTGCTTGTAGTGCTGGATGATGTCTGCATCTGAGGGGGCGATACTGCTCGCATTGTCTATGTCATAGTGCTCAATATCTGCCTCCGGGCCATTGCAGGGTGCGCAGGGTGCGCTGGGGACTGTCTCATTGTTGTGAGGAATGTCTGTTTCATCATAGATCAGATAAGGGTTCTCCCTCTCAATGATGTCAGGTTTGGGGTTTCCTTCTGGTTGTTTCCGTACTGTCATATCATCTCCATATGGTGGGATATTATCTGGGTCGTCAAACGCTACGTTCTCGCTACCCTTCTTCTTTTTCTTTTTCTTCTTCTCCTTAGGTTTCTTCTCCTTGGGTTCCTTTGGCACTTTGGTCTTGTTGCGGTCCTTGCAGTGGTTGCACAGGATCAGGCTGAGTACCACCAAGGCTAGGACAGTGGCACAGCTGCCAACAATAGCGGGCACTGCCCAAATAGGGAGGACCATTGCCTCTGTTGTTGGGCTGGGGCTGCAGACAAACCCACCGTTGTTGGCTGTTTTGCAGACGGTACCTTGAGGGCACTGGACGCCCAGACAGGCCACCAGGGTCTCACAAGTCTTGCCTGTGTAGAACTCAGAGCAGATGCAGGTGAAACCTGAGTGGGGATCCGGCACACAGCTTCCGTGGTTCTGGCAGGGATTAGAGGCACAGTCGCCAGGCGGGACACACTGGTATGTGTACCACTGGTTGACGCACATCAGGCCTTCCCAGCAAGGGCTGCTCTCGCACAGGTTGGGACCTCTGCAGCCGATCTTGACAGATGAACTGGTCTTTGTTAAGGTGACAAGACTGTGGTCCCCAGTAAATGGCAGGTTCTCCCCATTGTACTTCACAAAGGCCAGGCAGCCATCGAAACCTGCAAATGAATAAGAGAGAAAACTGGTTCAGATAACAAGAAACAGCCTTCAGCAGCTGGAAGGACATAACAGTGACCTGGAGGGGAATCATTTCCGTTTGTCACCAGACTGATGGGTTTTCAAAATGTCTGCTGATGCTGGATCACTTCCTGGTAAATAACAGGAACTGGGAGCTATAATCAGAGCTAAAGGAATTTTGTTTAGACGGGTAATTGGTTCAAGCTTAGGACAAAAAAAACAAGTGTAATTTTCTTGTGGAAAGCACCTCCTAAAAATATAAAATTTTAAAAATGGACCAAATCTATCACTGGCCAGTTTAAGAGAAGAAATATGAACTATTTCTTAAAGCAGAGAATCCATCATCAGAGCCATTATAGCTTCAAGACGTACATCTGTGTTGAATGAATGTCTCTGTGTCTAATTCAATCTTTTGCTTTGTGTATTGCCTAACAGCACTGCCTCACCGATGTAAATAGATTTTTATTGAATTTATCCCAGTGCAGATTAAATCCATTTGTGTCTTTTCATTAGCGCTTGAAAAGTGAGTACACAACAGCATACAACTGCTCAGACACACATTGAGGTAAGGGTTGGATAACAGGCAGCCTGCCACAGATCTGCGTGCTCAGAATATGTTTGTTTTGAAATATGCCCCGGTCCTTGTGTAAAAGAGGTCAACAAATCATTCAAATTGCTCATTTTTACCATATTAGTCCATAGTATTATGTTAGTTTTTCCCTCCCCTGAAATTCTGAAATTTACTGTGTTGCATTACCTCCCTCTGGAAAGCCTCTGTTTCACCTCTTCCAAACTGTTCTCAACTCATGCTTGAGGATATCTGATCTCTGATTTGAGCCTAAACTAAAATGAGAGTCCACAGAAATAAGATGAAAACACCAAAAACCCTCAAAGGCAGACGCTCCAAGACAAAGCCAAATTAAATTAATATTAGTTATTTTGTCCATAAATGATACTCTGATAGAGAAACATTTACTCAACTACTGTACATTCATAGCAAGTAAATCTCTGCAGTGTCAAAAAGAAACAGATTTCAGGCCAGTTTCACAGAGTCTTGTTGGACAGCCTCCAAATATGGTCAGCAGTTTGAGAAACAGACTATTAATTCATGTGGTTAAAAAAAAAAAAAGTACTGGGTTTATAAGGGCTCACAGGGTCATGAGCACTGTGTCACATACATATGTTGTATGTGAATATGCACACGCATGCTGCATGTTGAAGAGGTTTCCATAATATGTAAAAACACTGCTGCATTAGCCAACTACAGAGGGTAAAGTGAGGGTGTGTTTCTTGGTCAAATGCCAGTTTCTGTGGGGTTCAGCATGTATGTTTGACACTGTGCATAAATATACATGTACATTGACACACATACATGTAAATATAATTTACATTTAAAACAATTATTTGACTTTTATGGTTAGTTTTGGAGATGGAAATATCCAAACTGAGATGTTTAGACTTAAAATATGACAAATTAGTTGACATAAAAAAACGTCTTTCTTATGTTTAAAACACCGAGATGGTGTTTAGATCTTCATGGGACACTAAAACTGTCTAATGTATCCTAGAATTATGAAATTCATTGTCCCTACTGAGGTTTTCCTGCTGGTCCAAATATTAAACTGGTACCCCTGCAGTCATAAAGGTTTTTAACACTCAATTATAGACAGAAATGATGATGTTTTTTGCACTAAAGTTGTTCCACAATATTTATAGTTATAATTTAAACAAAATGAGTGCGTCTCTGTCCCATTCCTCCCCCATCCCAAACAACCTTGAGCCTCACCTGCTGCAGTCTTCTGCTGAGCAGGTCCAGGTGGGATCCCTCCCAGGGAAAAGGTCAAAACGCTGAGACCTCCAAAGTCCTGGGTGGCATGCTGGATCACCCTGGGGTGGCTGCCGTCCACCTTGAGTACAGTGGCTGAGCTGTTCTTGACCAGCTGGAGCGTGTGCCACTGGCCGTCCGACATAACTACGTCTCCAACGGTGCGCTCCACCTTCCCACTGAGACCAGCATCTGAGATGTAGTAGATGTTGCCGTTCCTCAGCTGAGGGAGAGAACAGAGAAGGAGATTGAATACTGAGTTGATGATGGTTTCATGGGTAATTTAACATAATATAAAATATGAAAGTAGACCAGTGAACTTTAGGTACTTTGAATGATTTTGTTGGCTAAAGTAAATGTATCACTTGACACTTTGCCTCACAGCGGCAAAGCAAAATGGTTGTAAAAATGCATGAATAATTGCTAGAATATATTTAATATTGGGCGCTACAGACATAATTTAATATATAAATTATTATAGCAGCTATAACTTAATATTACTGATGCTAAAATGTTCATTAGAAAATACTTTGCAGCTGCTTTGCACAGGTCATTTGTGTATGAAGGTTTTTATCTTAAATCAAGTAAGTAGAGTGAATGTAAACATGCACATTAAACAGCATATTTTCATAGATGAGCAATGGCTACACAGACAAATACCAGATAAATACTTGATAAGTTGCTCACTTGCTGAATGTGCATACCGTTTTAATTCTTAATTTCAAGCATACCATAAACAACATTTTTGAGGTGACTAGGGTTAAAAATGCTGTTTTTCAGATTAATGCAATGAGTTATCATGTAAGCATCAATCATGATTAATGAAAGAAAGTCTCCCCTCAGTTTCCACAAAACTGCCACTGCAGTGCATTCAGTCTCTGGTGTTGAGGTCAGAGATCGAAAACAAAAATCCAGCTTGAAGCTCATAAATCTCTTTCCCAGCGGGACACACCGCAGTTAATCATGGTCTGCGAACTTGTGTGTAACTAATGTTATTCAGCCATAATATGATCCGAAGATGGTTAACAACAAATTCAGAGAAAACACCCTAATTTAAACGCCTACTGAAGAAGACCCTCTCCAAAAAATGAGAAGACAGAGTGCCATCTTCAAAATAAATTTAATCAAACTAATTCTGGCATAGAGAACATATTTGTGGCTTTAACTGTGTATGGCAATCTCATATGAATACTCCCAACTTCGATGGAAAAGTAATCCCCCTTTTTCAAAGACCCCCAAAATCAGCAATGATAAGTAGCTTCCGGAAGAATTGATTTAAAATGGGAAAAACGGGAAGTCCCCTGAGCTGAAAAATACGGTGCGCTCTAAATCTGGAAAATCAATCACATGGTTTATCTATAAAACATGTAGGGTTTTTTATATCTCAGTATATATAGTTCTCCTTCTCAACACATGTACATATACAGTATGTATTCCCTTGCCGCTCAACTTTTTTTTTTTAGGCGTCATAGCATTTATAATACTTTTCTGTTTAGGAAGCTGTGATGGTGATTCAATATGAGAGAGAGGAGAGAGAGAGAGAGAGAGAGGAGAGAGAGAGAGAGAGAGAGAGAGAGAGAGGAGAGAGAGAGAGAGAGAGAGAGAGAGAGAGAGAGAGAGAGAGAGAGAGAGAGAGAGAGAGAGAGAGAGAGAGAAGAGAGAGAGAGAGAGAGAGAGAGAGAGAGAGAGAGAGAGAGAGAGAGAGAGAGAGAGAGAGAGAAGAGAGAGAGAGAGAGAGAGAGAGAGAGAGAGAGAGAGAGAGAGAGAAGGCAAAGTATGACTGATACAAAAAAAAGTGGGGAAGGTTGCTGGTGGCGGTTGAGGGAAGGGTATAAAAGGAAAATTGAAGTGGATGAATGAGTGTTCAGGCCTCTTTTGGAAGCTGCCCAGAATCAGTTGGAGGGAGGGGTGCTGACCAGGATGAGAGAAGAAAAAAAGAGGAATGGGACTAAAGGGAGGTGGCTGAAAAAAGACCCTTAGAATTCTTAAAGTTTATACTGGTAGAGAGCGTGGGGGATGATGATCTGATGACTATGTTCAGATTTGTAGACATGTTTGTACACCATCTCCTTCAATCTTGCATAAATACAGAATAAAAACTCATCTCGGGAATAGATCCAAGCGTTCAGTGGGCGATACAGTATCAGTGTGTGTACACAGAGAAACAGACACAAAGCTTTTAGTGATGCAACATACGTATCATCTGGCAGCTGTATTGGAGGTCCTCGGCTCTATCATCTGAAGTCATCAGATGCATGAGACAAAGCAGATTTTCTGTGCTGGCACTGTGCTGGCCGATGCTAACTTAACACTGGCTGCTTTGCTAAACTAGCCGGCCAATTGGCTAACTGACAGCGCCAAACCCAAACCGGCTGCCAAATTCATCTGATTCCTCTGCTGCAATTTGTTGTGCTTTTACTAGTGATTGATGATGGGTGCATTTCCTGTATCACAATATCCTGAATTTGGACCCAAAGCTTAACAAGCAAATCACTGCACATTATTTGCATAGATCCCATTTCCCACTGAACCCCAATGAAGTATAAAGTTTAAAGAACATGGCTGGTGATTTTCTATATTTTTCCAATTTTCAACAAATCTCATATGCAGAGCCAAACCAACAGTGAATTGATCTACTTATATGCATTGTGTGAGTATCCAAAGCCTGATATTTCGTATCCCTCTGTGGCGCAGGGCTCTGTTGTTTTTCAAAAACTATTAAAAACACGTCAGTGAGCCACACAGCTGCACTGGGTGTTATGTTCCTTTGCCCAGAAGAGTTCGGTCACTTTAGTTTGTTTAGAAACGGCTCCGAAGACTTTAAAAAAGCGATCACGTGTTCGCTCTTCAGAGAGTAGTTCTGTGGAAAGCAGATGCCACTGAGCAACTGTTTACAGAGCTTTGCTAGCTTGTTGTGCTACATGTCACAACCTCTTGACTTTGTACTGAAGTTATTTATCATTTACAATGTAGTACAAAGTGAAGATGTGCTTTCAATAGTTTTTCCACACAGAGAAATAGATAAATCAAGTTTTGGATACACACACAATACTTGTTAGTATATACATTTATTTTTGGTTTGGCCTTTTTGAACATTTCCCTTGTTTGTATATTTTTATAGGGAGCTGTTCTCTGATCTGCTCCAGTTTACCATGTTAATTTACTGTTGCTTTTGTATGCTGATAATGCAAATTCCCGACTCCCTTGAATGTTTTTTTGTCAAGCTTTTACTATAAAACCACTACCGGAGCTGTGTTTCATTAGAAGTAAAATCAGTCTGGATTTACCCAACAATTTGGTTAAAAGCAGAGAGTTTATGACTATGATTGTGCTTTTTTCTTATTTATTTCTATGTGTGCTGCCACATGCCATCAGCACTCTGCTATCACTTCCTCTCTCTCACCTTAACAGTGGTGTAGTTGCTGCTCTCCTGCACATGCATCAGAGTGCCGCTCTTGCTGCGAGTCCTGAACTTGACCTCCAAGCTGCTGGGACCAGTGGGTTGCGAGCCCTGCAGTGAATGTCTCAGCAGGACGTCACGTTTCGGGCCCTGCTTCATGGAGTAGTCCAGGCGGCCTGTGCCGTCCAGCGACAGGGCAGTGTCTGCTGTCATGTCTGTGGAAGAAAGACAGAGAATATCAATCTGTTCCCTTTAACAGTCTGAAGTTGGATGGCGGACTTTCAACCATATATTTCCACTCTGCAGCTGGAGGACAAACAGTTCCAAATGATTTTCCTAATCTGACTGCCATAACCACAAATTGGTCGGTACATTCTCACCCGTGGTTTTAAATACCTTCCCATAACTAAGAGATGTATGTCAATCCCATCCCAGGAACAACGTTAGTGCCCTTGAGCAAGACACAGAACTCATGCATACACCCTTTTATATAAGGTGGTTTAGGAAAACAACTTCATTCAAATGACTGAAATATAACCATGATCCAAGATGTATGATTGTTGTTTAATTTAATACATAGAGTGTGGTTTTATTGTTAATTTATTAGCTGTGTCAACCATAAGTTTGGCAGGTAATGCAATTTTCAGTCATTATCTAAAGCAACAATTTAATAATATGCTATATAAACTAAACAAAGTAAACAATTTCATCTAACAATAAACTTTACCATAATCTGGTTAACCTAGTCTTGTCCCTCACAAGCACTAAATCTGTAACCAATAGAAATGTTAATAAAACAGAGACACAAAGAAAGTTTCCAAGAGTGAAGAAAGATGAAGCTGTTGCCTCTATTAAAAGACCCCTCTCATGTTCCCTCCAAAACTGGATTGATGTACAAAACTGACATGAAGGAAAATACTTTTAATGGGTAAGTTGAAATAATAGATGGAATTCAAGTGTTATTTATGATGTCATCTTCTAATGCTCCTCATTATACTGCACAGAAGAGAAGCATGGAAATTGTACACCTGCTTTTATAATGTTGAATAGCTGCAGTTTAATCAGTTCATTTAAATGGAACCACTGACATCTGTGAAGGGTGCATGTTTGGGGACAGTTAAAAAATTCAACTAGCTTGAAGCTTGAGCTTTGCGGTGCCGCTTTCTGGTGGTGCACATATGCTTCTTCAAACATCAATTTTCAATGCATCGATATTGAATTAACCGTGATACTTTGTTAAAACTACTGTAACCATAAAACCATTGTGAGAGATGACTGAAAGCCTCTTTAAACCACTGCAATTATTACTGTCGGGGTTGGGGTTTTACAAAATTTAGTCATTTCCCGTAAACATTATCTGAATAAGAAACACACAATTCAGAGAAGCTGTGCCTTCATACTTTTCGTGTCATAAGACAAAACAACAGATTCACCACAAAATCAAACCTGATGGCAAACAGAGATAAATACATTCTTCCCAGTAATGGTTTTCCAGCAATAATACAAAAGCATCAACATAAATGTGGTATTGATTATTAGTAAAATTGCTAAACATACTGTAGCACCTTAAACAGCAGCTATAAGTTTCGGGAAGTTTTTGTGAGCTTCAAAGGTTTCTGCAGTCTGTTTTAATTCTCTGATGTTGGGTCTGAGTATTTATATAATTAAATACGCAAATGCTTTGAAATAAAGCTCAGAATGCAGCAGTGTGGCCTATATTAAGCTACATGGCGCAGTTCGATGACTCATGAGAGAAGAATCATAAATAATCATGACAGAATATTCCTGAGGAAGTGCAACCTCAGCAATAAAAAGACACTTCAAAGGCATGTACTTACATTTCTCACAGAATTTGCCAGTGAAGCCATCCACGCACTGGCATTGCTGCCAAGACCAATGGTCCAAACAGGTGCCCCCATGTCTGCAGGGGCTGGCGGTGCAGGCTCCTTCCAGTCTTGGACATCTACAGACACAACGACACACAAACTGACAATCAGACAGTCAGTTTGACAAGTCATCCGCACAGTCGGTAGCCGGGGGGTCAGCTGAAAAAGAAACTCTACAAAAAAGGGGCAGATGAGCTGTGATTTCTCTCCCTGTGCGGCAATACAAAAAACCTCATAAAGAACCCCAGAGAATTAGCATATTAAAAGATCTGTCCTCACTATTCACCATCGAGACAGAAAAGAAAAAAAAATTCAGCAATTGGTTTCCCTCGTCAAAAATCTTCCATTTGTATTAAATAAAAAAACATCTTTTTAAAAACTCTCGAGAGGGTTTGAGAGTGTGAACAGATGTCCCACAGCGAGAGTTGAGGAGGTTAGAGAAGACGGACAGATGGGAAGAAGAGGGAGAAGATGGAGAGCGGGTGAAAAGCGGGGAGCAGGGGGGTGTGGTTGGGGGCACGGACCTGTCAAGGATGCCACGCGATGCCAGCGCCTGACTGGGCTCCAGCGGGCGGCCGTTGATGGCAAACTCCATGATGCAGCCGATAAAGTCGTGGGTGGCGACCTGACCGCGTCGATGAAGGACGGGTTCTATTGACCTGACGCCTCCCACCGAGAGCCTGTTGGGCTGCACGTCCAGGATCCTGCAGACACACACACACATACATACAAAGTCACACACAAGACGGATGAACAGAAGCACACAAAGCCTCAAATGCATGCAGACACAAAAGCACATATGCGCAGAATTCCCAAACCCTACAAATGCATATATTCAGAAGTATGCACACACACAATCACGCTCACTAACACATACTTACACAGAAAGACACTGCGGGTCAGTAAGTTTCACAATAACATGGTCCCGAGAGACCCTTACAAAATAAACCTTCTGCAGACCTCTGTGGTCCCCATCTGCCAAATCCATCTCTCCCTCCCTCTCACACACACAGTCACATACTGTACATACACACACACACATCCAAATACACACAAAAACACATGCACAGTCTCGATTTTTCAACCCACGAGGCCTGGCACAGGGCTGTCTGCGTGTTGAGTCAGTGATCATTTTAATGAAGGTTTACATCATACATATTTACAACAGATGACTTAATTTTGACTTTGAGTCATTTTTGCATTATCATTGTGAAAATATGTATCAGAATTCCATATACCAGTTTAGGCAATTGGCACATACAGTAAAGCCATAAAAACAAGCTTTGACTCTCCGCAGAGCTGCATCAGATTATGTAGTCATTTTGTTTATTGTCATTTTGTTCATCATGACAAATATGAAAGTAGAACTTGAGTAAAATGTAATTATATTTAATACAAATCAGAATTTTTATGTTTTAGGAACATTTCTCAGAAGCAGAGCTGCTACAGAAGCAGCCAAACTTAGCGTTAAGAAAATAGAGTTTTTTAGCGCAACTTGGCTACTGAATAACTGGATAAACTGAATTGAATGAAAACTCTGGTATGGTGGTAATAGAATCAGGATGAATCTGAGCTGATACGAGACATTTAATACAACACAAAATAAAAAGAGGAATGATTTCAGCTTAGTAAAACGATATTCACTTGTATTAAACTTTCCTTTAATCTATACTGTTTTCTTAAATCAATCAATCACTATATTTATAGATGATTTATAGTAAAGTAAAACAACGTACGGTAAAAAATTGTGATCATAACAGGTTGACAACAACTTTTGGTTTATTATTATTTCTCCAGACATGGAAAATGTCATTATTCGTCAAGTTTTCCAGGCCTTGGAACTGAAAGTGTCAACACTATTTTAATGTATACATCATAGAAACAGAACAGCTGTGTGTGTGTGTGTGTGTGTGTGATTTTTTCTCACCACTCAGTGTGAACTGCCACGTTGCTCACGGCACAGTAGCCTGGTTCCTGGTCATCACCGCACAGGTCCACTGTCAGAGATGCAGCCTGCGTGACGAGAGGAGCAGCAACACAAACGCGTCATGTGTGATTCTCTTTTCAAGACCAACAGCTGCTAAATCACACTGTCTGAGACTATTATTGTTCCTGGAGGAGTCTCAATGTCAGGAGTTTTTTTGAAAGATTGTGGTTGCAAAACACAAGTCCAACAAGCTGTGTCAGTCAGTGTTGTTTGAGGCAGATGTTGACCCGTCAGACACTTAATCAATGTCAGTCAGTCTGTTTCTTCCTGTTAATGAGTGTTGTCATGTGAGCATTGGACTTACAGTAGAAACGCTGTCAGACTTTACTGTTTGATTCCCTGCGTAGCTCAGCTGACTGGAGTTTAGTTATATGAATATTTATTGGAGGCATGCACAATTTCTTTGGCTGGGTTCCGTTCAGAAAAGAGCCAAAGGAAACACAATTTACAGTAAGATAAGTAGTCTAATAGTGTAGTTTGGTGATGGTGGAACAGTGCTGCTATTAAGTTAAGTATTTCTCCAGCTTGGTTGAGCTAGATGTAGATGAGGTAGTTCAATCCCAAATTAATGATCAAAAAATTAAACAGTCATCTTATATTGGCTCTATTTGTTTTGTTTTTTTAAAGCCATTATGAATAATGAAACAAAAACTATTATTGATGCTTGGAGTCATTCAGCTGTATTACTCAGTTTTATCTGATCTGAACATAGTTTATCTTAAATTATTAAGATAAAAATGTAATATTTCAAATTTATTATATAAAACATAGAGTACATGCCTATTAATTAATAAAAGCAAAAATCAATGTCGTGTTTCTTTTTGCCTGTTTGACAGTTGAAATGTGGCTTTAATTCTATACTTATTTGACAGTTTCATAAAGAGATGTATTTGCTGGATTAAGATTCATAAAACAGACTAAATCAAACATGTATTATTAACAGTTGAGAAAGGTCTAATGTAGACAACAATGCCAGTGTTGATGATTTGTCACAATTATCTTCCAATAAGTCCAGTATGGGTTTTTATCATCTACATGCTTCTACCATGCACACAATGTGTCCAGACTAAATTTTAAAATCCCTAAAAGCAGATACTGACCACATGTCTAGAACTAAAATCCCATTACTTTAGACAGATGACTAAATTTGAGTGTCTAAACTAGACATAAGCTAGACTAAATATCTTGTCATGCACTGCAGGCATAACCTTCACTCTAAAAAATCATGGGTCATAGCTCCACCCACCGAGGGATCCTTCTACTTTTATTATTATTTGCTGTCTAAGTATTTGTATAACTATGTCCTGTTCAATGATTAATGTTCACCAAATGGTTATTTTTCATCATTATTTCACAATGGTTGATAGGATGGTGGCATAAAAATGCCATTTTTTACAACAATAATATTTCCTATTTCCCGTTAACAGCACTAAAGCTTTTGCACAGATGTGTGTTATTCTCCTGCTCTGACAGGGAATGACCCTACAATGAAGAAAAGAAATGGGCTGGTGAGGAAACTGTCCGGAAAAGTGTGTGAAAGTGTTGAAAAGTCAGGGCAATCACGCTCCACCTCTCCTGGATCTTAAGTAAACACGGACCACACTGGCCCGGATCTCCAACACAAATCATCCACGAGAGCACGACCCCACCTATCACACACACACACACTCCAGACACACACGCACACTCTCTTTTCTATTCAGTACACTTGAGTCACACTAGATTTAGACATGGAGACATTGACATAACCAAATTGGAGTAAAAAAACACAGAGAAATACACCAACACAGTGACAAAACGATCCCTTGGACTCGTTCGTGACTTTGTCTGAAGCACCATAAAAAAAATGTCCAAACCACATGAACATTGTATTAATGTCTTTTCCTGTGATCAAAGGCAGTATAGTCATGCTTTACATGCACTGCACTCACTGTCAAGTGTCTCACACTGTGGTGGGGGAAATATGTTTTTCAAGAAACCCCCTTGAAAATGAATACCGAATGTAACACGAAAAAATGAGGAGCGTGTTTTTGTGCTTGGCTAACACTGGAGGAAGAAAGGAGGAAAGAGCCACTGGAGATCATTGTTTTCCCCATGACTAATATAATGGGAGGACCATAGCATTGCTCTCTATTGTGGTGCAGGCACTGAGTAACTGCTGTTACATATTTGTTTTGTCCTTGTTTCTAGGACAAATAATTCAGCTTATCAAAAGCTTGATGATTTGCCACTGGTGCTAATCAGCTGCAGCGAGATATAATCTGTCAAAATTTGCATCTATTGAAGGGTTTGTTGTTTGTTCTGACTTGACCTCTTGCATTGATGTTCCCAGCAGTGATCTTACTCAAACGGTTAGGGTTACATGATGACAATAATTGTTGTTATATGTGTCATTTCACCCAAATTACACTTATTATTCTCCTACTAACCCATGTGGTATCAAGCTATGCAGATAGTTGTTATTGCCCTGGGTTTTGAGACTAACCTCATACAATGGAGGAAAATGGAAATTAACTCTGCTGTGCTCTAAAGCATAAAAAAATGACATCTAAAAATCACAAAAGTACAGAGCCTGTGAGGTGATATGGACACATGCACGCTTTATTAAAACAAATGAAACAAACCCCTCCATGTCACCTTCTGGGCTCAAGACAAAAGCGACCTGTGATTGCATCTAATTTTAGCCATGAACCTTTTTCATTAAGCAAGAAGTTTTGTGGCATATAACTTAATGTCAAACCTTTTCCTCTTGTGTTGATATTTAAACATTATTGCAAGTATTTGTTAGCTGACTTCCAACAGCATCTGACACTTTTGATACATTTGGTGATTGTGTTCATGTCATCAATCAGTACTGCTACTGTACTGTAAGATAAACACTGGAATAATGATGCTATACTGTTTTTCTGAATTTTGATACTGATGTGTTATCCAATTTTGAAGCTGGCAACAGCTAAAATGATGTGCCAAGATCTGATCGTGGTTTTAATAAATGCCTTTAAACAGCATTACATCGAAACCTATAATGATAGAAAAACTTTTCCTTGTGCATTCCTAGACACATTGGCAAGCTCAAACAAGTTGTGTCACATTTATTGTATTTGATTATTTAAAAGATTAAAATCAGATGGTGATGATGATAATGACAACTGCAATGGCATCTGTGAACTTTCTGCTGTCTCTGATTACTTGGTGCCTTCATGATGAAGCGCTGCATGACCTGACATGTCTGTGGTTTCTGTCTGCCTTTGACACTGGCTCAGAATTCGGGCGCAGCAACTGAGAGCAGACCTCGAGCCTGACCGCTGAAATAACCCACAGCATCTTTTGCAAACACAGTGATTAGGTTCACTTTACACTGCCTAAGGGAGTTGGCACTTCAGGCATGACACACGCATTTTTCAAGAGCCCTTACACGGCCGCCTCCGCATAATATTCACACAGCACTAAATGCATACAGAATCACAGTTCTCAACGTGTGCTGTATTCCTTTCCATCCCGTCACTCTGCACCATCTCAAAACTGACAATTTAACGATTTTACCAGCTTCCTATGAAACTCCCAGTGCACGGTGGGAAATGACAGATTTGAAGTCCAGCAGGAGAGCTACATTATAGAAGGTTTGACAGGGCCTGGTTGGATTTTTTCCCTCCTTCCTTGCCACTGAATTGCTGGCAGGGAGAAGCTGCTCATTCAGAGCGCAGGAGACAGAATTTCAACTTTCAGGGCCATTTTGGATCCTTGTATTGTAAATCACAACGAGCAATAAAATATAATTACAAACCATGAAAACCATAAGCTGAGCTACCCGTGATTTGGGGGAGCTTAATTATCTTCTGGTGGTGCAAAAAAGAAAAAGAAAAAGGCCAATCTGGATGCTACTTCCAGCTATAAAAGCGCAGGACATAAATGCTCTTGAAAGTCCATGTGTAGTCCATATAATGTGGCATTTCTCTGATTTTCCTAAATGTCTTGCTACAAGACCCTTAAGAACTATTAAGATGTTCCATTAAGTTTTTCAAGAATTTATTATGAAGAACATGACCGATATGAGCTAATTTCTACCATAAACAAATGTCGTTCTTACCATCCCAGCTCTCCTGGCGATGACTGTGTGGAACTCCCCATCCGAAACTTTGATCATGGTCATCAATTTATAAGTTCCACTTCCCAAGTTAAAGGAGAAGCGCATCCGTCCCTCGAAGATCTCCAGAGCCAGGAACTCAGCTTTGTCTCCGGTCTGGTTATCGTGGTTGTACATAAGCAGTGCATTGCTCTTCAGAGTAGCAAACTTGATGTATATGTAGTTATTGTTGGGATCAAGAGACGGAAACTCCATGAAGGAGAGCTCCTCAAAGCCATAGCTGTTCAGTTCGCAGTGTTTGCCGAAAACCCCTGAGGACAAAAACAGACCAAAAGAGAAATCAGAGAGGAAGCCAATGAATGATTCACAGTGCTGCTGTTACAAAAATATCTAAAGATAAAACAGAGTCTCTATTTGGCAGTATTATACTGTACATTCTGAAAATAGCTATATCAAAGCAAAAATCTTCTATTATTATCTTCAAAAAGTTATAAACACCTCATTTTTCATCACAGTTGGACACTTATTCATGACAGAAGCAGTACAAGCCATGAAAATGGAGACACAAAATGAAATGACAGTGTCCACATTTGTTTAAGAAATCACGGATAAATAATGGAACAACTTTCTCTTCTTTTGGGAGATTGCACGTCTGAAATTGTCCATCTTGCTTTTCAATTTACTGGGGCTAACTAATACCCTGAAAGTTTCCTACTATTACTTACCAAACGGACAATGACAGTAATATCCATCCACCCGATTCTGACAGGAACCGCCATTAAAACAAGGGTTACACTCACAGTGATTGATGATGGAATCACACGTTTTGCCTGGGTTCACAGAACAACACAAATTAAAATGGATGGGGTGGCAGACAACACAGAAGGACCCGGAGGGAACACTTTCCCCATAGGCTAAGTCATGCAGATCTTTCATCACATCACAGTTGAGAAATGCACTGCAGAAAAAAAAAATCTGGGCTCTAACAAGTCATTTAACCTTTCACTGAGTTTTAAAATGCAATTTTGTGTTGGAAAAAGCATAGTGTGCATGATAAGACAATGTAATTTCACCTGTTTTTAGTGCAGTTGCACTTTTTCTAATATGTCTTGAAAGTGATGCTATTTTCGAATAAAGACCACTTGTCCAGGATGACATCATTTGATCCAAAACAACATCTTGAAACTTTCATAGGAAAAAAAGAAATGATCTCACACAATTGGCAGATTCTTTGCAGTAAGAATAATCAGATTTTCAAACTCATTGCAAGATCACATTACGTTTCGTTAGAGTTTTTTTTTTTTTGCAGTGCAGAAAGACAAACAGTAGTGATGTACATGAATTACGGAAATTCATATAAGCAGTTTAACATCATGAACATGCAACATCATGAACATAAGGAATGTGATATTGATAATAATAACAAAATCAGACATATGATACTGATAATAACAATAATGGACAGGGCAGATGGTACAGTACAAATGACAATGAAATGTTGTAGATATATTTTGGGCTGTAAATCCTGAGAAAAAGTTGCTTAATGGAGATTGATTCTGCTGCCAAAAAACAGGCGGGGAAAACAGGAAGTTGAGAGTTCACTGTGGGGACATGCAAACTACTGTAAGTCAATAGGTGCATTTCTTCAGGAGGGTCATTTATCATGATGAAAACTCAAGATCTGTGGTCATTTTTTATCGTCATAATAAAAAGGGACAGTAATGACTTGACTTGAGGCAAATCGCCTGCTACAGCCTGCTTTGAAAATGTCTTTCAGATGCTGCAGTCAGTGACCGGACAGCATGCAGAATTCAAATGACTTGTTCAAGTAATTACACTTAAAATACACTCCCCTTTTATCAGGGGTAATAATGCAGTGTATTCATTACATTTCCAAACTAAAAGGCCTGATTGGATCTTTTATAAAGCTGCTCATTTGTCATACAATCCAAAACAGAGCCAAATGAGAAATCCTTGATTAAAAAATCCTTCTGTATACAGCTGGATTAGAAATGTATCTGTGTGTGGTCATAGCTGTGTGCACATGAAGGCACACAATGAAATGTGATACTGGTGAACTGTGTGTGAAGTCTGCACTCAAGTCCTGAGTGGGGTCAGCTTCACATCATCCTTTTTATTAAAGCAAACATGGCAGGCTGATATGCATCACAGCTGATACCCCCCAACTATTAATCCAAAACCCAAACTGTTTTTGGCAGCTATGCTTGTATGCTATGGCTACAACACCTCTTGGAAAGATTCAGAAGCAAATATTTTCCTTGGACCAAAGGCTGCATGTGTAAGTACATTACTGTATGTGTGTCAGTGTGTGTCCCCTCATACTTTTTTTCCAAGCCTAACATCAGTGACTGTGTGGTCAGACATAAAATGCAACTCCCGTGTGTATATTACCTGCAAAGCCGGATTTGCAGAGGCAGTTGAAGCCGCCGGGGAAGTTCTGGCACAGTGCTCCATTCTTGCATGGATTGGAAAGGCATTCGTTGACATCCCTCTCACAGGCCATCCCGGTGAAACCTTCAGGACAGGTGCAGGAGAAACCCCCCACCAGATTATGGCAGGTGCCGCCATTGTGGCAGGGTGAAGGCTGGCACTCGTCGATGTCAGTCTCACACAGAGCTCCTGTGTATCCTGGTCTGCAGCTGCAGGCGTAGGGCTGCAGGGGGTGGTTGGAAACAAGGATCACTGGGACACTTTCTTCTGTTTTCATATCAGGCCCGACACTGAGACGCCTCTTGCAGCTGCCTCCATTCTGGCACGGGTTACGTGTGCAAGGATCATGGTCCACCGCATCTATTTGCACCCCACTCTGTCTATATAAAATGTCTTTGATACTCTGGAAGAATGTGGCTACGCCGCTGGGGTTAACATATTGTCCCTGGCCCCGTTTCACAGCTGCCATCACGAAAGTCTGGTTGTTGAGCTCAAACACTCCATAAAGCAGTACCCCTGTGCCTAGTCCTGCTAGCTGAGAGTTGGCAATGCGTAAGAAGCTGAGGTAGTGGTTGGTAAGGAAGCTTTTGACTCCTTGAGAATGGAGTCGGATAAGGATGCTGTTGTCCACTGTGGCATTTGTGAAGCCCATGAAGAGGACTCGGGCTGTATTGCTGACTGGCCCATGGACACCATCACTGCTACGGACTGTTAATTCAAAAGTTCCATCTGTTGAGCGGGCTTTTGAATTGAGGTTGCATGTTCCAGTTGGGATACTAAACAGACCGGAGGAGGGAGGAATGAGAGAGCAGTGGAACCTATCCTGAATGTCAGGATCTTGGGGTTTGACGTCTCCCAAAGAACCACCCGGAAACATGTTTCCAAAGTAGTGGACAAAGATTTCCATTGACCTCGGCTCTGAAGGGTTGTCATTCTGATCGTTTATTTTGACGTGAATTGTTCCTGTGGAGGACATTTGAGGCACACCAGAATCCTTGATCACAACAGAGAGGTAAAAGTCGCTAATCTGTTCTCTGTCGATTTCTCGACTGGTGGTTAGAACTCCGGCTGGACTCATGCTGAAGTAGCTGTTCCCAGAGCCAGAGCTGTGGAGGCTGAATATGAAAGGACCTTGGTTGGGTGGTAGATCTGGGTCAGAAGCTGTTAGTGTTGTGACGGCAGTGCCAGCTCTCTGGTTCTCCATTACCTCAGCGTATGCAGTTGTCAAAGTTGGACCGTTATCATTGATATCTTCCAGATTCACAATCACAGTGGTGCTTCCGGTAGCAGGAGGTGTGCCAGTATCCACAGCCAGAACGGTTAGATTATACACAGGAGTTGTTTCTCTGTCTAGCTCTGCTGACACAGACACTTGGCCAGTTTTTGGGTTGATAGTGAAAACATTTTTATCAAAATCTGTTGCAATGGAGTATGAAAATCTGCTCCAGCTTGGTACAGAGTCTGAGTCCTCAGCACTAACAAAGGTAACCAGACCACCAGGTGAGAGACCTTCACTAACCTGCACATCATACAGTTCTTGGGTAAAAACAGGAGGATCATTAGCATCAAGGATTGTGATGTTCACAAATACCTCATCAATATCTGCCCCGCGGATGCTTCCTGTGTTTTTAGCCAACACTTTAAGTGAAATCTTTTCATCTTTCTCACGGTCTAGAGTACCTGTGACATAAATCTGGCCTGTTTTCTTGTTGATGCCAAAGCCCTTCTTTCTGCTCTTCCCGAAAATGAGGTAGTAAACTACTCCATCACCTCCTTGGTCTCGATCACTGGCGAACACTTCCCCCACCACTGTGCCTTTTGGAGCAGCTTCAGAGATTTCAAAGTAGTACTGTTTGGAGACAAAGCGGGGTACGTATTCATTGGCTCCTTTTAGCTGAATGTTAACATTGGCGAAACTGCAGCGCTCCTCGTCTGGGACATTGAAGGCTTTTACTGTTAAATGGTAGACCTGCTTAGCCTCGTAATCCAAGAAGCCCTGGGTGGTGATGGTGCCCGTGTTTGGGTCAATAACAAAGAGGTCACTGTCTGATGATTGTATTACGTAAGCCATTACAGCGTTAGCACCTGAATCGTTGTCTGTTGCGTTCATTTTAACCACAGTGGTACCACTAGGAACGTTCTCCTGTACAATGGGGAAGTACTCATCAGGATCAAACACAGGAGGGTTATCATTCACGTCAGTCACATGAACTGTGACAGTGATATAGCTTGTTTTTGAAATCCAACCTCCATCAGTGGCTGAAACTCTCAGCTCATGTTGCTGCTTTTCTTCAAAGTCAAGAGGGCGAGCAAGGGATAACACTCCAGTTTTACTATTAAGCACAAACAGACTCTTGTCATTGCCTGAAGTAATATTGTATGTGATAAGGCCATTCATTTCTTTATCTTTGTCTCTTGCAGATACAGTCCTTATTGCTGTTCCCACAGCAAGGCTTTCAGGTACCGTAGCTGAGATTTGGCTTTGTGAGAATTCGGGTGTGTGGTGGTTTTCCTCTGTGACCGCAATTCGCACTGACGTTCGTGCAGACAGAGGAGGATTTCCTCTGTCACTAGCTGTGATGTCAATGAGGAACATTTTATTCATATCAGATGTTAGGGATGAGGCAACAGTTATCCACCCACTCATTTTATCTAATCTGAATTTACTAGAGCTGTTTCCACCTGTTATTAAGTACTCAACCTCAGAGTTAAGGCCAAAGTCTTTTTTGTCATGAGCTAGAACCCTAATCAGTTTGGTCCCAACCTTGACACTTTTAGTGACAGGTGTAAAGTAGCTAAGCGAATCAAACTCTGGAGGATTATCATTACTGTCTACAGTGTTTACGATGACTGTTGTCTCACTCATTAAAGGCTTGACTCCACGGTCTGAAGCTGTGACAATGAAGCTGTGGCGATTGATATTTATACTACTAGCACCTGTCGAATTCAGATATTTTAACTGCTGCTTCACAAATATCTCTCCAGAACTAGAGTTAATTCTGAAATACTCTGACTGGGACCGAATGAAATAGAATATTTTGCCATTGAAACCCTCGTCAGGATCGGTGGCAGATACCTGGGTGACCAGAGAGCCCACCTCTGTGAGTTCAGGGTAGTCCAGATAGTAAGATGGACGACTAAATCTGGGGGCATTATCATTGATATCTGTTATGAATATGGTGACATCTGTGCTCACTGTCCAGCCAGAGTCATGGGCAGACACTTTGACAATGTAATGATTAGTGTCTTCTCTGTTGAGTGGCCTACTTATTGTTATGTCTCCTGTGTTTGCATTAATACTGAATGGAAGGCTGGTATCTGTGATTGAATATCGGCTAATGGCATTTGAACCAGCATCCTCGTCTGTGGTGGTGACTCTGGTGACAGTGTAACCCACTGGGGCATTCTCGGCTACAGTAGCACTAAAGATCTTGGAAAACCTAGGGGCGTTGTCATTTACATCTAGTACATTGATGAGGACTTTGACAACAGTGCTTTTCGGTGGCAACCCCCTGTCAGTCGCTTTGACTTTCAAAGTGTACTGAGCAACCTTTTCCCGGTCAAGTGGTCTGGTGGTTCGTATCTCACCATTGGCTCGATTTATGCTGAAACTGTTCTCTTTATTGCCATCAATGATGGCATATTCCAGCTGTCCATTAGGTCCATTGTCCAGATCCACTGCAGAGACCATAAGCACCCGCTGTGGTGACAGATTCTCCAGTATCTCAGAATGGAAGGGATCCTTATCAAATACTGGGTGGTTGTCATTCACATCCAGCACATTGATGTCCACTTTCTCATAAGAGGAATAAGGTGGAAAGCCTTGATCTCTGGCCTCAATCCAGAGAACATATTTCTGAATGTGTTCATAATCCAGCGGATGCCTGATAGACAACTCGCCTGACAGCTGATCAATATGAAAGGAGTTATCCAGGTTGCCACTGGCGATGTAGTATGACAGCGGTCCACCTCTCATAGAAGACCCAGTCACTGTTGTGACAACGTGGTTGGTTGGCTGGCTCTCAGGGAACGTGAATACACGCTCCTTCAGCTTGATGACAGGGAAGTTTCCTCCAGTCACAAATCGGACAGTCACGGTGGTTGTATCTGTTTTGGGGTTAGCACCACCATCTTTTACTCGAACTGTGAGGGTAACCTCTGAGTTTCCTGTAAGTTTCTCATTGGCAGTGATGGCACCTCTGACAGGGTCGATCTTGAATTTATCAGAGTTGCGTCCCATCAGGGAGTAGTGCAGCTGAGCGTTGGAACCTGAGTCCTCATCACTGACAGTAACAGCAAACACCAAGGACCCTGAAAATACAAATGTTAATAATTTATTATTAATATCATTTTTTCCCCCTTTTTTTTCTGTGTGATTGTTTTCATATTAAATATAGTGGCAATGTGCCATCAGAAAAATTGTATAGTAAAAGTAAAACAAAATGTTGGGAAAAATTACTATAACAATAATTCTCTTAAGTCTTACTTCAATATGTGATGTGCTCACTACATTAACATTGAAAATAGCTGCAAACCATGACATTTTTCACCATGGCGTGTACTAACCTGCTGCAGTGGAGGCGGGGATGTGGGTGACGTAGGGGTGGTGGTGGAAGCGGGGAGGGTTATCATTGATGTCAGCCACCGTCACGGACACAGTGGCGGAGCTGGACAAGCCCTGGGGCTGACCTCCATCTGTTGCCACAACCAGCAGCTGGTAATTGGCCCTGTCTTCTCTGTCCAGCAGGGAGCTGGTGATAATCTGTCCTGTAGCTGGGTTGATAGAGAACTGGCCATGTCCTCCGGTTAAGCTGTAACTGTAAGAAATATAAAGGAGGACATGTTTCAGAAAAAAACATTTACTTCTATGCCTTTTGTGTTTCAAATAAGTTAATAAAAATGTGAAATTACACATAATCAGTATTTTAGTCCATTTAATTGTCATACACTCATTAGAGATGTAAATTATTAATATCAGTTGCTAAATATGCATTCATCATTATCAATATATCATTCCCTTACAACAATTCCACATATTATTTGCTGCATACCCAATTACTGTCAAGTCTTGTTTAGTGCTGTCACAATGTGGTCTATAGAGGGCACTGTTTCAAACTTGACAAAAGCAGATTTAATAGAAAAAACATGCATAAATATACTCAGTAATGGTCACCATATTGTACTGGCGTGACATCAGATCAGTAGTCAACTTCAGAAACATATTCTTTCAAATGCAGCCACTGTTTTCAGCTTATAGCATACAGAATGTCTCTGTGCTTCAGGTTGCCTCTTTTGCTGAAGTTTGAGAACTAGAATTGTTTATCCAATTTATCTTACTTTATTGTGGAGCATGGTAGTTATAAAACATCAAACATTATAAATATTCATTTAAACATGATACAGTACAAATAAACATAGACATACAGAACATACACATACTGTACATCACCTAAAATAAAACGCATCTGTCGGGCTGAAGGGCCACATTTTTTTCATTTTCAAACAAATATCATGTTTCATCCCCCTATCTCACGAGTCTCCAACAGGACCCAGACACAAATGTAAACTGACACATACATGTACACATCGCTGCATATTTTGAAAGCTTCTTGAAAAAGCACACACCCCCCCCCAGGGATGGGACGACAAATCACAGAACAAAGTGTGAATGCTGAGTGGTCGCAAAGCTTGTTTAGACATCAGCAGCAACAAACTGTCCACAGGAACTTGTGGTTTGAACACAGTTCAGAGACAAGTTCAGGTTTGGGACTTCAAGTCAACGGGCTGTGAGAATCGAAACTAATAACTGACAGTAACCGGTTCTGGTCTCCTTTAAGGGCCTCGAACCCCTTGGAACCCCTGATGGGCACAACTCATACTGTCATAGACAATTAATATCCTCATTACTATGTTTTGGGAAACTGGAGCACGCTGTGGTACCCCCCAATGTGTACCCAGTGGGGTTACTGAGGAGCGAGGAGGGGTCGGACTTGAGTGAGCGTCCGGCTTGAGAGAAGCCGGCCAGAAGCTCTTACAAGGTCCCCCATGGAGGGGCCTGTGAGTGTGAAAAAGCTGTCATCCAGCTTGAGAATCGTAGCCCAAACAATGACTTTGGGTGTTGACTAAAACTCTACACTCTCCTATACTGCTGTCATCAATTGCAACATCGGCCTGGAATTTCACAAAGCTAGTGATGAGGTAAAACTTTTCACTGAAGGCGAGAGGCAAGCAAAAACCCAGTCATGTATGGCCCTTGAAAGGGTATTTCACACCAGGGAATCAAATCAAACTAAAACTGACCTGATTACTCACAGTAGTTACTGGAACTGTAGAGTGTGACATAGATCTCCTCTGAATTGTAAAAAAAATGGCCTCATTAGTCTTGTGCACACAAAATATATTATTCCTGTGTAAATCTGTCTTTAAAGAAATCAGATTTGAACACACCCAGTGTACATTATTTAATGTTCCCTATAGAGGTCCATGAATGAAAGCTAATTAAATTATGTATATAATATCTAATGGTTTATGATTTTCTCTTCTTCTAGATTTTCTACTACTTTCTTTGTCCTGTCATTGAAAACTGAGGCACTGGTAGAGATTTTAGATTAGATTGCAATTTCAGCAAAAACTTTAGGCTTTTTTTGGTCAATTAAGGAAACAACATAACATTTATCCCCAGAAAAAAAAGGGGAAAAAAAATAAAAATGAGGTAAAAGCTACCTTATAACACCGTTGGCGCCTACATCTGCATCAGAGCTGTTGACCAACAGCACATCGGACCCAGTCGGGGCATCCTCCGTGATAGTAGTGTGGAAGGTTGAGGAGGTGAAAACTGGGACGTTATCATTCACGTCATCCACCAGAACTGTCACTGTTCCTGTTCCGCTCAGAGACGGAGAACCTGGAGACAGATGATGAGAGAAATAATAATTAGTAACAATAGCAGTTACATTTTCTTACAGCTCACTCACTCAAAAGAACTGAGGGAGAAATCGCCTCAATGGCCAGGACGGAAGTCACTCATCACACTTTCCATTCACATGACTGACCTGAGCATGGAGAATTATTTTCTCACTGACAGAATTAGAAGCTACTTCTTGTGCTATAGCAAAATGGTAGAGGGGACACAGTAACATGTGAGCACATGTGAGCACTATTAAGACTTCCATTGACTTAACACACGTGGCAACTTATTGTACATGACTTGTCATTCGCAGCGAGATGCACACTGAACCAATTTATAGTCTTGTGAGTGCTCAGCCACAGTGTTCCTGCTGAATTTAATTCAAGCAAATGTCTCTGGCCACTGGTTTGGGTTTCCGTCTGCCGTACTGCCACATCAACTCACATCGGCACAGAACACATCAAAAGGACTCAATGTCTCTGAAACCAAATCTTTCAGGCGTCCTTCCTGGGGTCTTGGACACTCATAGATATAATCTCCACAGCGAGGTATCTATTTTAAGGTGCACGGCACAGAGTGAGTTAGACTGTGGAATTTGAGCGAGGAGAAATGCTATTTTCAGCAAAAATCTAACCGTCTTTCTCCCAGAGCGGGTGACGAAACAGGCTCACAGGGCCCGGGGGGATGGATTTAAATCAATAGCAGATGAAAACGAGCCGCAATGCAGAAAAACCTGAAGAAGAAAAAGATTCAGACATCTGCCTTGCTAGAGTTGCCCTTTATAATCCTTCCATAAATGGCACAATGAACTGCCTGATCTATATTCCAAACATAAACAGAAGTTCAGCCTCGTTACTGAGAGCCACAATATGGGATTTGGGGACATCTTTGAAGGCTTGGAGGTTTTTTGAGTTCTTAATGATTTGCATATGTTTACAATATTTATAAGGGCAAGGAGCACCTGAGGATTGAGAAAAGCTGAGATCTGCAAGAGGTATGAGACTTTTTCCACCTCTAACATAGTTGTTCCCTCCTGCAGCTCTCCACAGGAATCTATGTGAATGTGTCAACTATAATACACCCAAATAAAAACATACACAATCCTGAGCTCTAGTCTTCTGTGCCTGTGTACTCAGCTGTTGAAAACATCAGATGGTTGAACTTGCGTACCGTGGCGGCCTGGATTAATAAGAGATAATAAAAAACATTTGGATGGTGGCCACCAAAATTCTCTCTTTATGCGGTGCCGTGAAAAATCAAAACATAAGGAATTGAGAGAAGAGGGTGTTGTGGGGTGGAGGGTCAGGAAAGAAAGCTAGAGGGACATGACAGCTCTATTGCTCAGCCAGCCTGGATTATCTTATAAATACGATAAAATCAGGGCAGCATGCTCATTATATTTCGTGCCAATTCTTAATGATCTTTTCCAGAGTAAAGCCTCCTGAGAAGAGATAAAAGTAAACTGAATCTGAGATCACTGAGATTGACACGTCCAGCCAGCTTTAGTGAAAATGGATTTTAACACACAGGGCAAATATATGAAGAAATTTAATGTCATACTGAATGAAACCAAAAGATAGTAGTGGAGAAAAAGTGAGCACTATGAAGTTGAACTTCTTGCACATGTATCAGGGTGAGCTATAATCTTATATTGTTTAAATTCTATTGCCTATGAGATATCTCATACTGATACATTTTATTAAACAGAACCATTTGAGAAGTCTGTTTGATAAAAGACAAACATGTTCAAAAAATACTCGATTGGTGATTGGATGAACCAGCTGTATATCATTGCCTATGACCGTGTTACCATCCTCATAGCACACAGTGGTCCGAACCAACTGTGGACAAGTGCATAACGTGTCCACCGACAAGATGGATTCTAGTGTGATCTTGAGATCTTGGGAACCCAGCTTCCTCAAAAGGTAAGACCTCTGTAGCCCGCTCCTCATCTCTCTCTCTCGGCTACATGAGCTGCAAAACAATCCAGAATCTCTGACCAAATTTCTTAAAGGAGTGTTCCTGAAATTTAGTACTGCACTTCCAAAAGGGGACTAAATAATAATTAATCGTTGAGCAAGACATGAAATCCCCTTACAAGCTCTACAGCTATTGTTAAGTTGCTGATGCTAAAGTCTGACCGCCCCGTGGGCAGAGTGGAACATTTCGTTATGAACATAACAAATTTGAACATTATTGTGGGGTCTGAATACCACAGCAGCTTCTTTCAGGAGAGCAGGGGATTCCTCCCAAAATGAGATTTGATATAGTTTACTGTAACATCATTTCACTGCCTGGCTTTATTATAATAAACAGACATTCGACCTTAAGCTTGTCATCTATCCGGGTTTTCTGGTCAGAACAGAAGTGGCTAACATGAGCGTTCAGAATAAACAGAGCTGAATTCCAGAAGCAAAATAAATGATACAAACAGAGGTAACAGTAAACAATTTTTTATCCGAGAAGAGGCCCAGAAACCATCCAACACTAATCTTTACTGACTCATTACCAAAGTGAGTCATGTCAGTCCTCTGCAGTTCTAGCTACGACCTTGCTGACTTTTGAAAGATCCTGTGTTTATAACCAAATATAGGCAGTGTTGAATTTTGAGGTGATTATGTATTTCCACCTTTACAAATATTTGTGAATACTGCTTATAAACAAGGTATTCCAAAATCATTGGCGATTTACACAGGGACATCCAATGATACATTTGGTGTTACATGCAAAGAATTAACATCAGCAGAAACACAACCCAAGCAGAACGTAAATTCTGCGAATGTAAATTGTGGTGTTCAATTTAGGTAGCATCCAGTCCATTCTGTATCATCATGGGACTATTATGCAATCAAATAACCATAACATGTGGCTAAGTGTCCAAACAAATGTAGTCAGCAGGATTACTTAATTAACATCGAACTTGATTGCGGCTGTCTAATCCGCCTGTGCTCGAGCCTGCCGTGTCACACATTCACTGTGATCGTATTGACATGAGTCATCATTCAGGAGGTTGTCATGGCAACAGATTAGAGTGGCTCCTGCTTCTCAGGGGTTGATCCTCTTAATTAATGGGCAATCCAAGTCAGCGAGGTGTCTGTATCACTTTAAGTTAACCGGTGCAGAGCCACTGCTGCCAGGCAAAGTGTGTTTGATAGTCAGCAACTCGCTAGGACTGTTGTTGATCAAAGATGTTCTGTGCAGGCTGGAACTGCTGGGCTGATAAGTGGATCTGAGAGGCTCAGTGGCTTTGTCTGCAAAAGCCATTAGCCCCTACCAAGAGACTGAGTGAATGAAAAATATTTGTTTTTGAGTATCAAGCCAACTGCTATATTTTTCTGAACTCAAACTGCCTTCTCTTACACAGTGAGTGCAGTTGTTGCATTTCAATAGCATTGTTTTCCCCACTAAGAGAGGAAGCAGGCCAAGCTACAAGAGTAGCGCTGTGTGTGTGTGTGTGTATGTGTGTGCGTGCGTGCGTACATGTTTAATACACTGCCCTCCTTCCAGGCGTTTCACTTTTGCACAGGATGTGATGTCACAACCTGTTTACTGCCTTGGGAGAACAGACAGCCTCCTCCACACAGGCTTGTGCAACCTTTGACCTGCAATGCCTCTGTCACCAATGCATCAGGGACTCTGAGGTGCCGGACACTGTTACCCCAGCTAATCCTTACTGAGCATAAAGCAGAGGCTCCCTGCCCCCTATAGTGAAGACCTAAACTGGGCTCAAATACTCCCAAAGCCTCTTGACGCTCCACTGCGACCCTGAACCTATACTGACCCCGCCATTGTCGACAGGAGTGTGATCAATCGGAGCATTTTTTACATCTTTCTCGATGTATCACTTGGCACAGCATCATGCGCCTCCGTGCAGCCTTAAGACGTGCCTTCTCAGCCTCCTGGAGCTCACTGATATCACATAACCCTTGGCAGCTGTTTCCCCCCAAACCTGCTGTCCAATGTGTAAATAGTTCAAATCTATCTTGTTACATCACGTGTGCTGACAGATATAGTCATCAAAGAACACTATATCTTGGCAGGTATGCAAATGTATGTAAATGACAGTTGTTTCAAATAGTTATGGTTAGGGTGAGACATTTTTAAGATTCATATGACGGCGGCTGCTAAATAAGGAGGTCAACATCGCAGCTGAGCATGTCATCTGTTTCCGATTCTTAAATTTCCTCTGGATACCGTACCTGTAATAGTAAGAAAAACAATCCCAGCACACTTTTTTATGTACAAAAAAACCTCCATCGACTTCTTCTATTTTTGGAAGGAGTGACTCAACAGGATAGGAATGCTCTCCAAGAGTGCTGAGAAATGCCAGCATCTCCTCAAAACAGTCTTTGCTGGAATCTGGCAAAGCCCATGAAGAGTGTCAGGGTCAATGATTTAGAGGACTACAAGCGAGGCGGGTGTCACCTCATGCACCGTCGCTCTAGCCGAGAGAGGGGGGTGGCAGTGGGGATATAGTAAGGAAATATGCCTAAATCTGGCAGCGCACAATCTGGCCCACTGCTATACGACAAATGACATAATTTTGCCATGGAAAGAGAGCTGGTGGAAATTTGCTGCAGGAAGTCAGCTGCCTACCGGTGGCTTCCATGCACTGTGGTTAGAAAAGAATGTTTTCCATTGGCCTTTATTCTTTTTTCTTTCTGCAGTAGTTCTGTAAATTTTACAGTCTTTATAAGGTTTCTACATCCTCAGCCTGTTGCCTGTAGATTATGGATGTTCATCAGGAAAAGTGTGAGAAACTGTTTACATTTCTGTTCCTGCAATGACTTAATAAGTAATTTGTTGATCACTTGTTGCCCGAAACAGATCACGGTAATCAAGGCACTCCCTCACCTCTGTCTGAGGTCTGTGGTGTGAGCATAATCTTATTTCAGGGGTTAATCTTTGGTCACTTAGGAAAGGAAACCGCCATCATACTAGTCTCGACCTGACACTACTCTGCTGGTGATTACCATGATTCACATCACTGGTATTTAAGTCATGCTGAGAAGTTATCAACACCATTGCTCGGATTTCAAGATAAACTGTGTATTTGCACACAAGCGATTTTGCTGTGGCCAGAAAATTGTTTTGGAAGCAAATGCCACTCATTGGTTACAGTTTGCTCACTGCTTAAAGCGGAGTAAGTGTGTATGTGTGTGTTTGATCTAAATTCATTGGTTATTATTGCACACACAAGGAAATGGGGTTTGAGTCCAGGGAAGCATGCTCCCTCAATCGGTAAAGAAAATAGAAGACCTTGTGGTACTATGTTTCCATGAGGTGGTTTTGCCCAAGAGAGCTGTGCTGGAGTCACTGAGCTCTGAAGTGGTATGGATACCATAATGGATAAGTCCGAGCTAAACCCCGGTGATAACCTGTCTCCAAGACTGAGGCTTTTTATAAACGTTTCACCACGAGAAGACATCAGACTGATGGTATTCAGATAACTGCTTTTTATCTTATGAGCAGCCATTACACTGTGGGATACAGTAGAAAGACACTGGCGTCAGTGCATCTCATCTCACACAAAGCAGCAACTCAATCCGTTGGGGAGCTCAAAGCACTTGAGCCACATGAGGATTCTTCCCTGATTTAATTTAATCTAGAAACGCCATTACCATTTAATTAAACACAGCACATTCCCTTCAGATCTGGGAATGACACAGTTGGGGCTGTGACAACCAAAACAGAGCCCCCTGTTTGATATTTCACAATAATCCCAAAGAACTTAAAGTGGTTGTTAAACTAGTGGTGGGAATGATATTCAATTCTGTCTGCTAATATTTCATTGCTGCATCTAAGCTCAGATCTAAGCGGTTCATTTCAGTGTGGATCACGTATGGAGAAAATGGGAGAACCCAGAATAACCCCAAAGAATCAGCGTCTAAAATAACAAGCTTTCAGGACCCTGGGACTAAACTAGACCAGCTGACCATCTGTTGCCTCCTCTTCCATCTTAAAGATCCACAGACAGTTTTCTCTGTAAGCCTCTCAGCCCGAAAAGCATTGTCTAGCATAAGCATATGGCAGGGTCTAAGCACCTTATTAGTGTACATTACCACCGGACAAATGACATTAACCTCAAAGGAGGTGCCGGGACCATACTTTCTGAACCGGAGGGGGTACAAATACATGTGTTAATGACGATTAAGCTATGTGTTTTCTGACCACTGCAGCTGCTATGAGGGTATACACCGCTGTGAGAGCTACGCAGGGGGTTGATTTGAATGAAACAGCAGCACCCATCTCCTGGGAAAGGCTGCAAGTTGCCCTGAGTTGATCACTCTAAGCTGTGTTAAGAAGCAGGTTTGAGTGTTTCTGATGGCACAAGAGCTAATCCTTCCCTTTAATATATGATTGACAATTGTTTTTTTTATCAAAAACCAGAATAGATCTGAGCTGCAAACAGGAAGGATAAGGCTGGGATGTTCAAACAACTGGGTTCATTAAAGTGGAAAGTCCAGGACAGGTTGACTTAGGGAAGACGGATGAATGTGTAAATTTATGAGACAGCCCATCTGTAGCCTGAAGCTTAAGGCTAAACGGTTAATTAAGGTTTATGGACTGCGGCTAGATTGTGCTCTTAAGGGACAGCGTAAATAAAACACATCTTTACTCAGGGGGGAGAGAATTGGCCGCCATCAAGGCAAAATTGACATTTTTCTGCCTCTGAGAACCTGTTGCTTTGCGACAAAGCTTCTTTTAATGTGACCCTGTCCAACACCCATGAATGGCCTCGGAGGAGCTGAGTGCAGGGTGCGAGCTGTCCCACTGCACAGTTTGCCAAACATAACAGAGTAAACAGAGGTTTTCTCACAGTTAACAAGCAAAAGAGTGAAAGGGATATCTCAGAAGACCACTCAAAGCTGCTACCCAGTAAGAGAGAGAGAATATTTCTAATAATGATCTCAGAGGCATTCGTCAAATTAAAGCAAAAATGTTATACAGCTTGCCAGTTATTTATGGAGTGCTGTGCATGAATGCTTTTGCTAAATTTCTTTCCCATATGTTACAGATAGAGTTTGGTGGTTTGCAAACAGGCGATGAATGCATATCTTCGGACACAAAGTGTTGTTTTTTTCTCATATTTTAGGGCCCGTGGTGAAATTTAATGAAGTGATTTGCCTTTTGTGTTTTTATTACAATGGCGCTTTTATTTGCTGTGTTGTTGAACATTTGGAAATCCCTATTTAGCAGTGCATCTGTGGACCATTCACTGACTGTTTTCCATTTTATGTTGACACAGCAATACCAACCGATCATAACCAGTGTGAGAGGTGGAAAACATACACTGGGAGTGTAACTTTCTCATTATACAACTCAATAATGTTCATACATTGCCCATATAAACTGAAATATGAGTTTGGGAAAGTATTTAAGAGTCAAAGTACTCATACAGGATCACACACAAATTATATACTACGACTTATTTAAATTGAATACATCGGTTATGAACAGCTACAGCTAGTTACAATATAAAATAACATTGTGAGAACATGATGTGCTAACCAGGAGAAACAGAGAGAATAAACATCATTAAAAAGTGTATCTTGCCAGGCTGAAGGACTAATCATCCAACCCACACCACCTTTTTAAAACCTGTTATTACTTACCAAAGCTATTTACATAAACATCCAGATCCAGCAATTGTTAAAGGGTGTACCAGGGAGTGGAAAAGAGAAAACAGGCGATAGGAAAAAACTCTGCAAGACCACATTGTTACTGCAACGTTTTTTAAGAGCTGATCCAGAATGTTACTGCTCTGTTAAAGTTCATTTGAGGAACCTGATATTTTATTTGGCTAAGTCTTGTGTTGCCACTAGACTGCAGACTGGCTGAAACCTTCAGAAATGGACCCCATTAAAGATTTATTGTGGCGAGCATTGGACAGTGATCTAGCAATGTCCTGGCCACGTTTTAATACTGCGTTATCAGTGTTCGTACAGGACTAAGTTTGTTCTATTTTTCAGACAGAGATAGACAGATATATGTTCAGGTACAGTTCTCCTTATTGTTCTCACTCATTGCTCAATGACAGACTGGAGACTGACATATCCTTATTTAATTTATCAAGTCAGTGGAAAAAACTAAGGAAGACTGGGGGGTTTACACACTAGATTCATGGGAGCCATTAAAGAGAATAAAAGATCCTGCTTTTAAATAGGGATGGTCATTAAAATTCTTTATCTGCTAAGCGGTCGTTTAGTAGCCCCCCCCCCCAAAAAAAAAAAAACCCTCCAATACTTCCCCTCACCCACCAGCCAAAAGGCCATATACAAACAGTGTGGCACTATGGAGTGATGTGCTGGAGGGATGTGAAAGACATGGGATTTCTATGCGACCGTATCCGCCATAATAGGCATGGGCCAAGGGATTTACTGTGCCTTCTCTTTAATAAATGTGACCAAACGTGGTGCATGTCAATTCGCCCTGAGGACGCTCTCACCACCACACGCAGACTCACGCAAACTCTCTCAAGCAAGCACAAAGCACACACAAATACAAATGCATAAACACACAGCAAAAAACAAACAATACGTGCCTGTGCATAAATGAGCAAACATGCATGAGTAAATGCAGACACATACAGTGCACACTTACACACAGTTCCTAATCTTTCATCTTTTATCTCAGTTTCTCAATCTTAATCTAAATTTTCTAAAACTTTGCATGGATACTTTAATTTGACTGGATATGATTTATTTAAGGATTCTGCAAAATAATCCAATGTTTGACAGTGAGGACTCTTACTGTAGTTCCAAAACCATCTTAAATATTGGAATAAAATCCCTAAAACCCAAATTATACCAGTTTAAAATGATCCAGAGATTAATACCCATGTCAAAATGTGAAAATACAACAATATCAATCATACATTGATGACTTAATAACTCCAAAGAAAACAGTCTGTTCGGAAAAAAGGTGAAATATGTGTCTTAATGTCATTAAGTTTAGGAATGCTGAAAGAAGGAGTATTGTTTGAAGAATGGAAACAATTCTAACACACTTCTTAATCCTCATAAAAGATTCATTGTGCAAGAATACAAAGCTGAACAGCTGTATTATACAAAAATATGTTTTCTACAATCACAGATGCCCACTTAAAGTCATTCCAGCAACACTGCGTGGTTAAGTGTTTTACTGTGCAACTCTGTTGGAGATCTCATTGATTTACATTCTTCCATGGGGGCATAACTGCTGAGTAGTGGTTTACAAATCTGATTTGCCTGCAGTGAATCCCAGATGTTGGCCCAGCAGTATGATCAGTCTGAGATGCTGCAGCCCTCAATATCTTCCTCAATCTGCACAACTAGTTAACTCAGAAATGATGCAAACAGCTTTCCATAAACAAGGAAGAGAAAGAGAAAAAAAAACTGCACTATCCCAAGTCTGATCTTTAATTTTCCTCTCAACAAAACTCCTTGTAAAACACCTTTATACAGCTTGTATGGATGCCACATTACAGGGGCTATGCTCAGTATTTCAAATAATGACAGAAGTCTGCCAAATTCTGCTGTTTGCTCAAGCCAGAACTCATTATGAGAACCAGCACCCGGTGAGCTCTTTTTTGTTTCCATCCATTTCATGACAGATTTCAGTCAGCACAGCAAAGACGGTCCTGAAGCTCTGCTCAGGCTGAGATTAATGAGTTTACCTTCTCTGAAAATGCTGAAAAGCCATTCCCAAATACAAGGAAGTCAGTCTGTCTTCTCACATAACAAGTAGAAAACTAAACTGAGGACAGAGACACATCTGCCTGGTCATATTTCATGCAGCACTAGTGTTAAAACACAAAAGTCTCTTTTCTGCACATGATTAAGTGTTTGTTTGCACAGAGGCTGCTGCCTGAACACCACATATGACAATACAACATGCTTTCTGACAGACAGATAGTTTTGTCTGACAGAATAATGCTTTTGCAGAGTGAAGACACTGGATGATAAATCCTCTCAAGTATCTTTTTTTCTCTCTCTGTAACATGATGTTTTGGAATAGAACTAGTCAAATGCCTGAAGATAAAGGCAGACTTTAACATGTGAAGATGAATGTCTGCGGTTGAAAATAGGTCATGGTAGACAGCAGACTTGGAGACATGTCTGCACCATCCACCTTCAGCTTTTCCTGCCAGATAGTGCCTGGGAGAACCATTTCCCCCGACCGTCTCAGCCAAGGCCTCAAAAATGTGAGAAAATGCTGCTGGGTAATTTGGCCGGTACTATGATTATGGGGTTTTTGATATTTTGATATTCTACCCCAAATCCTTCTTTCTGCCTCTCACCAACATTGTACTGAAACGTCTTGTCAAAATATTTTGGAATTGTTGTCAGGGCTCTAAATATGGACTCCTCGTGAAGCGTACAAAAAAGGGATCGAATCCTAATTAGTATGTTCGCTTGTTGGGCAACTTTGTCCATGTGGCACAAACCTCTAAACAGTATATGAAGCAAGAAAATCTAAACATAACATGAAGAAAAACTGGACTTGATCATTTGAATATGATAAATATTATAATCAAAATTTACTCAAAAAATCACCATTGTCCAGAAAAATGCACATTGACTGACAAATCTTTTAAAATTTCCCCAAATTTTTCAAAAACAAGATACTTCAACATTGTCCCAATTCTCACCAAAGCCTGTGCATAGTCAAAAATACACAACGTTATGAATGGTCACATGGTCAGTCCAGGAATGAGACAGAACCACCCTCAGACCATGACGGCCGTGCCAGAGCAGCTCGGGGAAACATATACTTAACTGGGATACCATGTGATTTGGCTGCAACGGGGATACGCATGTACTCCTTTAACTACACATTAACTGGCCTCTATGCAATAACAAGTTAACCTTTTATCTGGCTATAACAAGCTCTACCGCTGTATCCAAATAAACAGAGGATGCTATTCAATCGAACCCGCTGAAAGGACTTCTGGGGAATAGGTCAAAAAACACCCACTATTTTGCAAGCTAAAAACTCCTGAATGTTTAGGTTATTGTGCCACACAAAAAGATTCTTGTGCACACTGTGAAATAAAAAATGCTGTTTGTTGACATTGCTGTTAGTTTATGAAAATATTCGTTTTCGGTTCGGTTTTGCTGGCTGATTACAAAATATGTTGGAGCTTTGCTGAAATTCAACAATGTCCATGTAAGGACATATTACATGGTACTCAGTCCACACCAGATACGTCAGATCATGGATGATAAGTTGAGCAAGCTTAATGTGGTGCAAGTTCAGACATAAACAACTGATTTTGGAACACTATAAACTGAAACATTATGCTGCAATACTAAAATTGTCTTTTACTTAAACGCTGTTAAGCATTTCAAGATGGTGTCAGACACCCTCACAGCTCAAAACCCCCACTGCAGGCGTACCTGAGTCGGCGGCTGTGATCAGCAAGATGTATTTCCCCTGAGCCTCGCGGTCCAGAGTCTGGGTCAGGCTCAGCTGGCCACTCGATGACAGGCTGAACGCACCCTCGTCGTTCCCACCACTGAGCATGTAGCTCAGCTGACCGTTGGCACCTTGGTCATCATCTCTGGCAACAACCTGGACAGAAAGAAGTGGGCTATTAGAGATTTTGACTAAACTTCTCTTTTTTGTCTTGCACAAAAAACGTGTTTTCCATTTCCAGCAGTAGATTAATAGTTGGTCTGGAATTAATAGAAGACTGGAGAGATAGCTCTAACTGTAATATCATGGTAGCAACAAAACATACAGAAACACAAGCCTTGCGCCATGCTTAAAATTGTGATAAATATGTTATTATGAATACACATTTTTTTAGTTTTTGTGATGTAGCTTTAGAGAGTATGGACGGATGATGTCCTATACGGTACAGATTGTTAAACCCATCAAGACAGAAGTGGAGGATACAGTCAAATCACTTACTTAACAATATCCAAATCCTTAATGCAGCCTAGATTTTACTTAAATAAACTTATAGAAGTAGAGTTTCATCAGAAAAATGTAGTTACATTATCAAAAGTATAACCATAATTGCATAACAATCCCTTTGACAGTGTTGTATTACTAATTGTATTATATAATTTGATCATTATTATTATTATTTTGATACAATAACACATTATCAGCTTATCAGCAACGTTGAAGGTTGTCATGATGGAGCTAATTTTATGCAGAATGCAGGAACACCAAGGCCATGACTAATATATCATGTACGAAAATAAAACAATTACATTTTTGCAAACTAAAATTATAAAATTGTTTTTATTCCTGGAGGGGATGTACTTTAGCACTCTTGTGAGGAAAATATTGCTCAATTCAGACAACCACACTAATTCAAACCTAGCTAGGAGTAACCCTTTTCAACCTCCATCTTCACTGAAGCAGCTGAGGGTTAATTACCTTCATGGTGCTCACCGGCACCATGAAAGTAATTGTTGAGGGAAGGAGGATCATTACTTATTCACTTTGTCTAATCAGACTTTCTCTGGGAAAAGAAATCAAGAAAGTCACCAGAAAACCAGAAATGTGTCTACTACTCTTTAGGCTTTTCCTGGGATTAAGGACATTCATTTAATGGCTTTCTGAGTATGAAACTATTAGCTCTTCTAATTTTTCCCTTCATGCTGCAGCATTAAACCACCCCGCTTCACTGGTGTGCCTGAATGCATCGTGGGCTTCGCAGCCCTTCCTGCCGTGCATACCTCAGACAGGCATAGAGAGGTTAGCATACAAATGTGTGTTCTTGTGTGGCAAAACCGACCGCGTCTGGACCCTTTCCCACCACATAACTATAGCCTCATTTCCTTACAAGGTGCACAAGCAAAAGAAAATGGAATCACTCCGTCACTGGAAAGCAGTCCTTCCCCTCCATTTTTTATATATGGCTCATTTAAGTCACTGGGGTGGTTAGGATGTTAATTGCGGAGTCATGCAATTGAAGTTTCATATTTCTGTGAAATTCTATAAAGCTCCAATTGTGCAGAGTTAATTGCCGTCATATATCATATCTTTATCATTTCTGTCAGGTATTTGTCATGGCATTTAGCAAAATTAGACCACCCCAGTCAGTGGTTTCGTACACTGATACCCACCACATACCTGGACTTATTAAGTTAGTATTACTACAAATTTGGTTAAAGCATTAAATAATTTAGGGTTTTAGGACTGTCATTCAAGACACAGCTTTCTTTTCACTCGGGAGGTCCTGTCTGTGAATGTTAATGACATCCTAACTGCTTAAGTTTCAATGAATGTCATGACAAAAGAGCAAAAGCAAACATACTAACCTGCAGAATGTTTCTTGGTAAGTTCTCCAGGTTCTCCTGAACATTTACAGTGTAAGGAGAAAGCTCAAATTCAGGTGAGCAGTCATTGACATCCAGCAACACAATGTTAACTGTTGCACGGTCCACCCTCGGGCTGCTGCCGCGGTCGGCAGCTTGGACAACCAGTGAATAGGACGACCTCGCTTCACGGTCAAGCTGCTTGGCCACTGAAATCACCCCTGTGACTGAGTCTATCCTGAAATCAGAGTTGGTGTTGCCTCCTGAGATAGAAAACCGGATCTGCCCGTTGGTGCCCTCGTCTGCATCGCTGGCAAACACCTGGATAACATCTGTCCCGGTCAAGGTGTTCTCCTCAATCTCAATGTCGTAGATATTCTGTGAGAAGCTCGGCGTGTTGTCGTTGACGTCTAGAATCAGCATGGTCACGTCCATGGTTGAAGACAGCCGAGGCTCGCCTTTATCAGTAGCTACAACTGTGAGGGTGTAATTGGAAAGCTCCTCTCGGTCGAGCTCCCCTACCAGCCTGACGTCTCCATCGATTGTACCGATGCTGAACTTGTTTCCGAAAGGTCCTCTGAGGGAGTACTCGACATAGCTGTTGGGCCCGCTGTCAGCATCGGCGGCTCGGGCTTTGAAAACTACTGTGTCCACCGGTGTGTTTTCTTGAATGTAGGTCATCTTCTGGGAGGTGAAGGACGGCGAGCAGTCGTTGACATCTAGGAGAATGATCGACACCTGGGCAGTGCTGGTGAAGCGGTTCATAGGAGGTGGAGCCAGGTCGTTGACTGTGACCACCAGGTTGTAGAAGGACTGGGTTTCTCTGTCCAAGGCCTTCTTGGTTTGGATAACTCCCTCTTTGGTGATCATAAAATGGCTCTGGGAATCACCTGATGCAATTTTGTAGAGGAGCTGGGCATTTGGACCTGGAAAACATACCAAGAGGTAGATAATCAGTAAAGAGTAATGTGGGATGACTAAATTCTGTACATATATTTGAGTAATATTTCATTCATAGTGACCTCTTAAAGCTACACTACAGGCAGGTAACCTTACATGTTGGTTACACTCATAAATCCCGTAAAGTGTCATCAGCATTTGGCAACTAGTCAGTTTAAGGTGCTTTAAATCACAAGATAAACAACAGCGAGACAGACAGAAGGTCTAACATCTAAACATAGTGCTAACTCCTGCTCTGTTAAATTGAGTTTGCATTTTGCTCCCAGGCTTAAATGTGTTACTTTCCTTGAGTGGAGACTTAACAAAACCTGGTAGCAAAATGTAATTTGTACAAATAGGAGGAATCTAGGCAGGAGCAGGAATAAAGTGGAAGCATCTTTCTTGTTACATCCGCTACTTATATTTAGAGAATCACAGTGTATTTATAAATACAATCTTGGCTGGTGATAGAGTGCCAAAAAGACATTCTACAAGGACTTGTTTAATATTACCTTGAATTAAAAAAAAAAACCCAGATAACAAACACATAATACAATATAGTGGAGGTCGAACACTGAGTGGCATCCATTGTTCTAGATAAGATTGTTACATATGCTGTATGTGTCTGAATTAAGCATTTATATGCGTTATCAACATCCATTTCCACAAATTGTGCATGTACAACAGCTGTAGCTCTGGCTGCTACTCATGTCCTCCAAGTGGATGATCCATTTATGTAGCATGACAGATTGCTATCAAAAGAGAAACACCATGGCAAACCACTTCCGAAACTGATAGTGCGGTTGTACAGTTTTGGAAAATTCCTCCCAATTGAAACATTTATTTGAATAACACAACTGCACTGTGACCGAATGGGTGGATGCAGTAAATTATCTAACCTTGAAATCTGGCCTAATCCACAGCACTCCCTTGGAACTGGGGGTTAAAATGAGCTTAAATTGAGCGTCTGTAATTCAACTCAACGGGGTATTCATGTGGAAAGCGCCGGCACCTTCCCACACTCCAGCGTGTATTTACAGTACACAAGTAATCCCTTATCAAAAGCATGAGTGCTACTTCCATCTGAGTTTAGGCTACTCCGTCTGCAGACAAAGTCTGGGGGTCGCAGGTCAGGGCTTAGGAAGTGCTAACAATGGCAGGGTTTTATTTTGACGGTGGAAAGCGGCAAAACTATATATCTGAGAGGACGGCTCGGTCAGATTATGTGGACAGTGGAGGAAGAAGCCAGACTCTGGTTGAGAACTAGGCAGCATATTTCCCAGGAATGTAGGTCACAATAACCACATTAGGCCTGGATGAAGCGGTAATTACAGCAGAGGAGAGTAGCGGTGACTGTTCAAATACCACATGGCACTTCACAAACACGAAACCCACCACCTGAAACGTAAAAGTAACTCAACCCACTTAATCATACGGTGAAGATGTTGTATTTCATCAAATCATTCGTGCATAAAATAAAATATAAATGAAAAATAAAATGTAGGTTTAAGAGCTTCTGTTTAACCAACTGTCATAACAAAATGACAGGCCTTCATTAAATTAATCTCCTACGGCTAACTCACACTTGATTTATATACTTCGAAAGCACTTTACAGCCTTTAAACTTTCTCACAGAACAGTTTCTAATACTGTGATGCTTCTGGGATATTTAACCTGGATTTAAGTTAACTATAGTTTAAGATATTGGCCAAACAACAAGTTAAAGACGCTTAATGCGTCTTTAACTGTTAAAGAAAATGTTTGCTTATTGGCTGCAAAATCCCCAGATGAAGTCATTTTAAATCTCCATATAGAGTATAATCAGAGCCAAATCTGCCACAGTCATGCTAACATTTTGATTGTGTTGGTTTTTTTTGTAACATTTCATGATTGTCAAACTGTCATAAAACAATAACAAAGGTATAAAATCTATGATAATCCTTAAAATTTGAAAAATCAGCTAGTACTGAGAAAATTAATATGTTTTATGGAGTGATGAGAGACTGATTGATAAATTGGCTGGTTTGTCACAGATAGATAGCAGATATATCCGTGTCAGTATATATGTGGGCAGTTATGCAAATGGATATTAATAGAAAATATTATAGACTGCATTTTTAGGTATTTTTTTACACTTACAACATTTTAGTTTTATACATGTTTCACGTGTTTATTTATATCTACAAAATCAGTTAATTTTATAATTCATAGTATAGATTATTTTTCTCTATGATATTGATATCTCAAGTATCAATCTGTCTAGGATATTTAAATCCCATATATACATACCATCATCAGCATCACTGGCCCCGACGGTGACAATACTGGATCCAGGCGGCAGGCTCTCCGAGACAGACGTGCTGTACACAGTGGTGTTAAAGATGGGCGCGTTGTCATTCACATCCAGGACATTGAAATACACTCTAACTGTGCTGGCCTGCCCTCCTCCATCCTGCGCCTTCGCAGTCAGAATATAGTACTGCTGAGTCTCATAGTCCAGTGAACGTGTCACGTTGAAAACTCCCGTCACTGGGTTCAGGAGGAACGTCTCGTCCTCGTCGTCCTCCTCCAGTGAGTATGTGACCTCTCCATTGACCCCTGAGTCAGAGTCGCTGGCCAGGATCGCCGCCACGATGGAGCCTGTGAGAGTCAGACGGGCAGTAACACAGAAGCGAGAAGTTAAATTTTACTGCACAAAATGACTTTAACATATCTGCAGGGGGTTATCAGAGTTGTTTATTAATACTGGTGAGTCAGTGATCGCTCTGCCAATTGCTAGAATAACAATTCTTTGGTCTGTACTGTTTTGGAACTGAAACTCCTCCATTCATTAATGTTTACTTTTATATGAAGATACAGAACAAATAGCTAATGATAAAATGTGTTTTTTTTTATAGCACTTAATCATATTTTTTTGATTTCTCATGTAATTGAAAAAACAACATATTTGTCTCTTTTATTACCGAAGCAGCTAACAGGGATGAAGGTTTTGAGCCAGACGGTTGTCAGCATTGTTGTAAATCCTGCTGGTCGCTGATAGATTTCCATATAAATCAAATATCAGTTAATGTCACTTTGATCTCTTAAACTCTTGATCTTCCCCTTAAGGAAGATTCAGAGGGTTTGGGAGGACTTCAAGGGTCATAAAAACATATTTTAAAAAATGTAAAAAAGAAATAGAAACTCTTAGAAACTACTACAGACGATCTTCTCCTAATAATTTGGGGCTCTTGATTACCTTAACAGAGCTGTCTAAATCCAGTCTAAGGCCTTTTGCAGAGGGCAAAATAATCACTGCCCACAGTCTCCTACTGTATGTCTCCGGTTTCGTGTCTAAAATGCTGCATTGCATGCCTCAGATTGCAGTGGGATGCTTTATTGCGTGACACTAAGATTTTACCTGCTGCCATATCTTCAGGGATATCAAATGAGTATGTGGCTCTAGAGAACTTTGGCATGTGGTCGTTGACATCCTTGACGGTGATGTTCAGCATCATGTCAGATGACTGTTTTCCATCATCTGCACGCACAAGGAGGGAATATTTTGAACGGCGCTCCCGATCCAGCTTCTTGGTGGCAATCAGATCACCGGATTCAGGGTCGATCCTAAAACTGTCATCCGCCCCGCTGATGATGGTGTATGTCACAAGAGCATTTGGACCCTGAGGGGGAAGATAGTAAACAGGTGATTATGATACAGTCAGCTACTTCTAATGGTTATGATATATAACATGTGGATTTTTTTGCTTGGAAAACGTACAAACTGTTGTGTCTACATGTTCATTGTTTGAAATTTACTGACAAATCAAACCAAACTGTCAGTCAACATTTGGTCGCTAGGCTCTCTGGGACATTATTCTAACTCAAGATCTCGGGATGCTGAGCATAAAGGAGCCAGTAGGTTAGATGAACTTTGCTGAACTTTGTCTCAAATCTTAAGTTCTCAGGCTACGGACAGGAAGAGCATCATGATTACAAGCATCAAAGCAACTCTATCTGGTAGGAAATCAGATTGTTTACCACACATGTTGTCATGTGTCAAGTCTCCAGATCAAACTACTGACTTATCTCACATGAATGAAACCCTTCACTGTGACTTCTTCACAGATACAGCCCATAAAGATCAGGTTTAGGATTTAGAAAAGACCATGCAATAGATTTAAAAAAAAAAAAATCTAAATCAAGATACCAAAAGAAGAGGAACAATAAAACAGATGTAAAGGTATGACACCTAACTGACAAAACTAACTACAAACTAAGATAAACTACTGAATTCAAAGTGGATGTTGGATAGGATGTTTGTGTCATTTTGCTAGTGTCAGTAGCATTTTATTCTATTAGATATTTGTGTGAAACATTATCAACATTAGCCCAAGAAAAACATGTTTGTGTTGTCACAGTGAACTTGATCTTTGGCCATCACATTCTCATCAGTTCATCCTTCAGTGGATGTTTGTGCAAACTTGGAGAAATCCCCTCAAGGCATTTTGAGATATTGTGTTCATGAAGATTGGATGTTATTATTATTGGAATTAATCCCCATGTTATCTTCTCTTTAAATAAATGAAAGACAATCTGCCAGTGCAGTAGCATTATTTCAACTGTTTTCTGATAAAGAAAATCAATTTATTTTCTGTAGAGAAGGGTGTCAGTAACACTAAAATAACATACAGTAATTTGAGTTTTTGCATTACATATAATGTAAAACATCACTTAACTCAAAAAACACATATTGAAACAATTTGATTTGTAAAGGAAACCAATTACAGACAAGTTGCTTGATATGACAGAGATTTTAGATTTCAAACACTTTGAAATCAATCAAAAACCAAAACATAAGCGTTATGCAATTTAAAATACACATCATTCATAGAAGAGGAGAACGTAGACGAGCACTGGTCACACTGAATAGAAAAAAAAAAACTCAGAAGCTGAGACTGTCTCTTGGTCTTTGAACTTTTGGGGGGTATAGTATTCCTCTATAAATGCAACTAATAGATCCCCTGTTACCTTGGACAAGTACAAGCGCAACCACATATGTGATGGCTATATAGCAAGAGGCTTTGGAATAGGAGAGGAGGACTAAATGTGATATGACAACTGAATGAGGCCGGTGACAGAGCTTGACGTTTATATTTGTGCCCGGGACAATAGAAGATCAGACAACTGTCTCACCCTGTGTCTTCTGCCAAAAAAAGAAAAAGCAACATCAAATAGCTACTGCTATTCAGTGAGATGAAGCGAGAGCTCTGGTTACAGCTGGTTAAAAGCTAAGCTAAAAGAGACTCTTTCAGCTATGCCTGATGTTTGTGTGATGCTTTTTGATCCTCGAGGACCATGGGAAGGTCTCTAAAGAGAGGCGTCGCATTAAGCTGTTTCTGCATTTCAACACATCTACTGCTTTGGTTTGACAATAGCGCTATTAAATATAGCATCTGCATGTTAGAGGTACTGCAGAAGGGTAGCATTAGCTGCTGGAGAGAAAGCCTGAGCTGGCCTCACTGTGCAGTGACTGTAGCTTTCAGGTATGTGTTTGACTTTGTTTTACTTAATATATTCAACTCCTACTAGACGATGAAGTAGTTTTCTGTAGGGTACTTTTTGTAATATTTGTTTAGCTTTTCTTAAGTTCCATTTTTCTCATTTCCTTGTTGTTGAGCTGCTGGCTGCTTCTTAGCATCTTTGCATATCTGAGGCTAGTGTCTCATAGCGGTTCCCATTGAAAATGAATGATTTGTTGCTTCTTATGTCTTTTTAGCTGCATGTTTTTTGCTGTAACTCTCAGGTGTTTTAAGGGTTTTTGATACAGGTACATTTTCATAGTTTTAACAGTCTGTGTGAGTTCTACATCGTGCTAACATCCCACAGGCAGAACAGTAGACGGTTACAAGTTAAAAAAAAATGAAGTGTTTAAGCAGTAAACCAGATCTGCTACAAGAAAAGTTTCTTTCTGTCACAAAATCAAGTGAAGCATTTCTTTTCCCTATACACTTCTACAGAGACAGACTTAAGGCCGGTCGCCAAAAGCTTTAGACGAAGTCAATATTGTAAGGCCAAGTTCATGACTTGCGCTCATCTCTTTCCCTTGGCCTGTTTTTACGACAGATAAAACCTCTGTCTTCTTGACCTTGTCTCTCATTGCATTACCAGAGACCCGTTCTGAGATCCAGGTCCAGTAAAAACCAGGGAGAAGAGGAGGCCGGAGTGAGGCTCTGCTCATCTAAGGACCCTGCTGTCATCAATCAGCGGTCCCAGATCTGGCAATCCCATCAGCCACCTGGGCTGCAGTCCGGAACCCAACACCCATGGTTTGCCAATTAATTTTCTGATAGGGTTCAAAGGCAGAGCAAGGAAGGTGGGAGAGGCCGAGCAGGGGGTCCATCTAGGCCACAGTCCAACACACACACACACCTACCCATGCAGATAATGAACACAGGCAAGCATTTACACGCTTATAAAAATACAGTAGGGACCACTTTCTCATTTACTTGAATGGGAAAGTGATCCCTCTCAGAGTCTCAACCCTACTTTAATGCATCTATTTGTCTGACTCAGTCTCATCTTTCTTTTTTAACTAAACAACAACATTGATTAAGATCTTGCATGCACCCAAACACACACTCACACACCAACAATGGTCACCCCCTTGACCTCCACTCAAGAGTTTGACTACTTTACAGCTCTCCAAAGACACAGTGGGTTGTTGGGGGGGGGGAAAAAGAGGGCTGACCAATTAAACAGCAGTGTTCCAGGGAGCAAAGAGTAGCAGACTGCAGCAGAAGGAAACTCATTTAGCAGATGAGTGGTTTTTGGGAGCACGCAGTTCCTATGAGAAGTGAGAGGTGCGAAGCAGACAGCGCCGGCGGGGATAGTGAGCTTCCTGTATGCAACAGCACCGAGCGAGCAAGCCAATCATAACACAGACTTTTGAAAAACAAGAATTGTGTTGTCATTGAGGGCTTAAAAATAAAGCCTTTGAAAGGTAGAGATGGCCAAATCGGCTACACTGATGGTGTGTAAATTTGTTTTGTGTGTATTCACTACTGCAAGAAGTGGCTAGAAATATGCTTGGACTAGGTTGACGCCTCTGGAACACATTACCGTTCATTTTGAGGCTACGTTTACTTTCAGAAAACGCTCCTTAAACACCCATTGTTCCACTTTTTTTTCATTAAGAAAGCTTTTTTTTTCTTCTTTTTACCTGTGACATATTTTCCACATCAGGTCAGAATTCTAATAAAACATTCACATTCTTTCCAAAAAAGCACAAGAGGCAGCAAATTTCGTTCAAATGAGGTGAGAAACATTTTCAGAGAGGCCTAAACCTGCATTAGACAAGAAAGCAAACTTTTTATATTGATTTTCTTTCAACCCTAATATAACCCCTTCCTCCTTATTGGTGTGGCAATGCACGTAGCTAAAACCCCCCCAAAAACGGATGCGTAGAAACAGCATTTTAATACCCTCACACATGAATCCCACATGTAGCACTGTTAAACATGGGATCATTATGATGTCTGAATTCAGCCCATCAGCTGGCCAACAGCTTGCACTCTTGGCTACTCTGCACTGCCTCACACATGTGGCTTTCTCAACAAGGGCTCCAATGCGTTCCGTACGCTCAGTGTCAGCGCAACTTAAGTTTCCTGCGTAAGGATGTGGGCAAAAACTTGGCTGGCCTTATATCTGGCTCCGAGTGAGAGCTGGAATGAAATACAGACTCCTATTTAGCAACCTATTCATGGTAGGACTATAGTTTGGAGTAAACATCTCTAGAATCTGTAGTTCCTAAAAGATTCCTCTAAATTTTTTTTACATGTTTCTATGTTTTCTTTTTTATTTGAATTCCTGGTTAAAGCAGAATCTTGCAAGAAGTCCTTTGGTTTGATCATTTTGGAAGACATACACGTAGGCATATATGGTCTGTATCAGTTTTTTTCTTCTTTTTTTTTTTTTCTTTTTCTTTTACTAATGACCAAATGTGTGCTGCCTTACAGTAAGTTTCAGCTTATGGACTGCAGCTCAGACTGACGCTCCTCTTAAATTCAGATATGAGGAAAAAGTGAACAACTGCACAGTTTGATTTCAATACCATATGCTAAACCTTTCAAGATCAAAGCTGTGAATATTCTGGCGCTGAAAAAAGAAAATAATCAAATAATGTCCTTAAAATCCCCCCACTGAAAAGACTGACCTGCCTCCAGGTCTGAGATTTACAGTCAATATACTGTACCGATAAAAGAGAAATGGCCAGAAGTGGGACTTTGTATGACTTTTCTCACATTGGGAGCGAATAGATGGGGGTGAGGCAACAGCTGTGCAATAAAAGACGTGTGGCCTCATAAGTTACCATTAAATTTGAGTCCATATTCCCTCTTTCTAATCTCTCTCCCTTCAATGCCCTGACTTCTTCCATTCACTTCAACTGTGTCCTTTGGCTTAGGTGAATGACCGCAGACCTTGGAGATGCCGGCAGGGCCAGCGTTTCTCTCACTGCAGGATATAATGTCAATATCCTGCCTAAAGCAGCTAAAGATGGAGCCTTTAAGTAATTGAGAGTGATGCCAGTGATGTAATGTGAACTATGTGGACCGCGGAGGGTCTATCGGAGAGGCAGGCCGAAAAAATCAATCGCTCTCCTCGAGGCTCTGTGACACCAGTGGCCTCCACACGTCTCAGATTACATCCAAACTTGAGACAAAAAGACAAATTCTTTATGTGTGTGTGTGTGTGTGTGTGTCTAGGGGACAGAAATATAACAAGACAGAGTAATGTGTTACTGCGCTGGACTAAAAGAGAGCGTAATCTGTCTTGGCCACTTTGTGTCACTGTGTAGTGTTACGTGTTGCTGTACTCTTAAGCAAACTGTATGATTATTTTTATCATTTCTCAAGCTTTGGATTGTTTTTTTAAATTAATTGTTAAGTCTGTTGGATGTCATCTGAAAAATGTGTGACAATTTTGCCTAATTTTACCATTTAACATTTGTTGCCTGTTTTTGGCAAACAGTCCTCTATTTATCATGCTCTAATCAAAGTCAGATGCTTTCACTCTTTTGTTTTGGTATTTCTGTTTTAATTCCATTTTGTTCTCATGCTTGTTCCTATCCAGTCTGATATTTTGTCCTCAGCTGTTTTAATGGTTAACTAATTAGGAAAGTGCTGAATAAATATATCTGTGCTTATTCACCACCCTCTCCTTCATAATGAATATAACAGGTTGACCGGTTGAATATAACAGGAGTTTAGCTAGTTTCCTAACATGGTCTAAATGGCTTTTCTGTCCTGAATATTTGACATTTTTGGCATGAAAATGATCCAACGTAAAGATACTAAATGTCAACTTAGGAGGGAGCAGTTTCATGTCAACACTGACAGCTGTATAGCCCTCATAAAACCAGTTTAATCTGTGGTGGCTTCTACACTATAGGAACAAAAATTTAGAGCATATTTTTAATTCAAATCACTCCCATGGTATCAATTCTGAAAGCACTGGAGTGGAAAACGGGCGCAGAAAAGTACAAAAACACTGTCAGACAGAATAGAAACTTGGGGAGTCATTACCTCGTCTGCATCCGTGGCTGTTAGCTGCATTATCTTGAAGCCATCTCCGACGTTCTCCTCAATGGTCACATCAAGAATATCATTAGGGAAAACAGGCGGGTTGTCATTGACGTCCTGCAGCGTGATCTCCACCTGCAGAGGAAGAATAAACACCACAGTTTCCGTTAAAGGTCTGCCAAACTGGGCTTGCAACAGATGTTAAGATCACTGCAAAGAAAAAAAATGTGTCCATCTGCTTGGATTTCAGATGATGATGATGAAGCTGCATTAGAAGGGGGAAAGTTATCAGTCTCTGACTCCAGAGAGGCTAGAGAGGAAAAACAGTGAAATAATGAAGGGTAGTAAATTAATTATAAAAGTGAAAATGTAAGGAGACTGAATTATTGTTTTACCCCAAGATCATTTATTTAGATATAATAGTAAAACTAGTCTACTTTAATCTGAAACACAGTGTGTATTTGGGACAGAAAGTAAAAACAGGAATCATAACTTGTTGACATCTCACCTTAATAATTATTCATTATGATTATGCCATAGAAATGTGTAATTTATGGGGGGAAAATAGCATAATTTCCAGTTACGAGAACAACCAAACTATAGTGACTTCTAAACTGCTTATTACGGCTAGAAGATTAAGATTACTTGAAGCTAATTTGCCCACATTTTCCTGAAAAATACATTTTAAACCTCCAGTATCTTTGCATTTGAGTTTGTTAAACCACTATACCATAAAGCAGAATCACAATGTTATTATTATGGTGAAAAAATGTATCACTACACATCTTCAGCCTCTTACTCTAGTGAAACTGATGTGATTTGATGTGGTTAAGATATTTTTAAATGATATATGTAATACATGAACACATTACACTTGAATGAGTAAGAAATAAAACAGGAGGAGAAATAATAAAATATTGAATAAAATATGTTTATAGATGCTCCATTGTCCCTGCACTGTTTAGATTGTCCAGATACGAGTGGAACATATAAATCTATAATTGGGTTTTATGTAAGGTTTGTGGCAATGATTAACACTTAGCCTAAAAGGCATATGATTAAGGTTTTACAACTAATATAACTGTTATACAGTGCGGTTAAGAACCTTCAAATTTCATAACCCTTTTTTTCTCATTTTCACTGTTTCTGCAACTCTCCGTCTTTTTAAAACAAAAGAGGGATAAGGAGCAATAGTCCCAATAAAATACCGACATCAACTTTCATAAACTGGTGTGCTTAAGAGATCTGCACTGTGGGTCCATGGTAGACCTCATATACCCCACTGTCACTAGAGCTGGATGGAAACTATACACTTTACAAATTGACTTGAGGCTCTTTTCCATAGAGACTTACTGAGTGTAACAGTAGAGCAAACTAACTGGAGCTCAGGGATTTTCACTTTCATGTCTTAGAAACCAAAATAAACACACATTACAGTAGACCACAGACCCCCCATACGCATAAACTTTGTTCCATACAGTGAGATTTGTTCTGATAATGTAAATTTAAGACAGACAGTCGTGGTGAGAGTGAAACCCATGATTATACTGCTTGTATATAGAAATTCTGTGATTTGAAGTAAATTAGAGTAACATTTAAATATTTCTCATTTCACACAAGATCATGTGGAGCCCACTTAATGATCGGGTTGTCCAGCCACACTTGGGAGAACCCTACATCACAGTCCTAGCATGTGGCTGATACACTAAATGGCCAAAAGTACATGGACATCCCTTTTCCACATACTTCATACTTGTGAGGTTTTGTATTTCATGGTTTGGGCTAGACCCCTCACTTCCAATTAAGGGAAATCAGAATGCCATGTGCTTCCAACTTTTTATGACATTTTGGTAAAGGTTCTTTCTCTTTCAACATGATAGCGGCCCCCATACACAATGCCAGGTCAATAAAGAACTGGTGTTCAGAGGTTGGTGCAGGGGAACTTGGGTTGCAGAGAGAGCCCTGACCTCAACCCCATCCAAAACACCTTTAAGATGAACTGGAATGCCAAATGCAAGCCAGACCTAATCACCGTACATCAGTGGGAGACCTTGCTAATGTTCTTGTGGCTGAATGGGAGCAAATCCCTGCAGCCAGGTTTCCAAACTCTTTTGCAAGGGCCTGAAGAATGAAGGCAGTCATAGCAGTACATTATTGCCCGTGATTTTGAAATAAAATATTCAACAACAATGTAATATTTGGGTGTGCAGATACTTTCGGCCATAAACTGTATTATTGAATATTAGCATCAGAGTCATAGTTATCTGACAATATAACATTTAGATGTTAAGAAAATAATTGGTCTTTATATGATTTTTTTTCTGGATGACTGGATGATGGAATGTCCTGTGCCTTAATTTGTTTTACCTACAACAGTCTTTTAAGCCTGAAATTGAATTATGAATGACATTAACAGACTATGACAGCTCTTGAAAGCAAATCATTTTTTTTCAATGGGAATCAACTCAACCACCTTTAGAAAGACAATGACATGTTACACAAGCGCCATTATGCTAATTTCTGAGAGAAAGTGGAGACCCAGGAGACAGTGAGAGTGAGACATTTATGGTTTCAGATGTTCTGTGTCTAGTGAGGGGTATTGCATTTCCATTCATATCCCACAACTTAAACTACGATCCCCTCCGCCTCATCCACTAACCCAAATATGCATTTCAAAGTCAGTAAACACAGCTCGCTTTTGAATCATAACAGACATTTTGCTGCGCATTCTCTGTTTATTGCTTCTATAAATATGGAAAAGCCGTGTTTAAATTCTCCAGTGATAGGATCTCCATTAATGTTGACAGTGATTATGGTAATTCTTGGGCCAGGCATCACATGATGCCCCCACCTCTCTTTCACAACCCCCCAAAAACACATACAGATGAAGCTACGCAAGATTAAATAGGAAATGGGAAAAGAATAGTTGTCACACGTCCACAATGGGTGCAGTTTTTTAAGGCGGCAAGGGTTTCCATGTGGACAATGGACGTCAAGGCCACACGACAACCGAAGTGGGGAAGGCCACATACAGTAGTCTATTCATACCCTATTGACAGGAAAAGCAGACTTCACATGCCCCCCAACTCTTTTTTGCAACCAACAGTAGCAGGAAACTCTTCCTAATAGCTGCCACTGACTTATTGTGGAAAAAGCTTCATTAAAGATGACCCAGAACAAAAAGCTTTAGGGAGACATGGCTGAAATGGTGTCAGAGTCTGACTGAATTAAACATGCATTGTGCTGTTTACCGCTATGACACCAACTGTAGCAATCTGTATAAGGTCATAATTACAACAGATCTCATCACTGAACTCTTATTCATCTGCTCCGCGTGTGCCTGGCTGAGGATGTTGTCCACTTATTAAACCGACTCTGGGTTGGTGTCTGCGTGTCTGCATGAGTGGAGATAATTACAGAAGAACAAGACAGATTATAGCCTGGGCACAAGCGATGCAGAAGTCACATAAACAAGCCACAGTGACAGCGGCTCTAACTCAACTTGCGCCTGAGCTGAGGGACCGGGGCAAAGTCAACAAACAATGAATATTTATCTCCCACCCTGCGTGTCCCCTTGATGTGTAAATAATGCAAGGCCCACTTCTGAAGAGTGTACTAATTAGGGTAGAAGTGCAGTTTTGAGAAATAATTACGCCTCACGCTTCCAGTTTGCATTACCCATGCTCTCATGGGAGAGGGATATATCAAAGCGCTTTGGTGAAAAATTCATCGGAGGAAGAGGAAGCAAGGTCAAGAGGGGGGAGGCTGATAGAAGCAGGAAGAGAGGTTTTGTTCCCTCCACCTGTCTGCGGCTCATAGCGGGCAGGCGGCGGACCAAGCACCCCAGCCGAGGCAGGTGAAACACATTAGTTTACAAGGTAAAAGATTGTGTTTCACGAACTACTGTTTCAAGTTGCAGGTGCTGCTAACTGGCTGCCAGGGTTTTATTATTTATGGGAAGGTATGAATGATTCACGCGTCAAGTGGTTCCTGAGTGCTGTCGATTATGAGACCTTAAGTGATGGAAGGTATTTGTCCAAAAGGTTGATACTGGAGCTTGTACAGAGCAGTAATAAATTATACCTTGTTGCAAAATTCCCAGCGCTTATATGGTATACAAAGAAATGAAAGGTGGGATAATTCAAATGTCGGAGCTCATGTTATGTAATCTAGCCTCCAGTTTTACTCAGTTCACTCATATATATTTTTCCTCAAACCTCTAGTAGTGTCTAGTAGAGCAAATATACATTACTGCAGTGACCCCAGTGTGAATGGGATTGTCTGGGATTGTCTTTCCTGTAAAACTGTCCTGTTTATTTTTTGATAATTCCCAGACCTCTCTGGAACTACCTTTTTTCTTTCCAAAGAAATAGTGCCTATAAAAACGGTTGAAGGTCAGGTCTGTGGAATATCCAGAGTGACCAAAATATTGCCTCTGGAAACATATGTTGTTATTTCTTTCAGCACATTTTTCTGTCATTCTTTTTCCCATTCACTTCCAAAGTATCCCACGTCAAAAGAATAAGGATTTTAATTTGAACTGCTCAACTTGAATCACTGCATTACAAACTCAATTTGAATCACATAATTTGAAACCCATTGAAAAAATGAATTGAAAAACTGAATCTGGGCATAAATTGAAATTGAATGTAATAGTTTGGAAGTGAATTCCAATAAACAAGAAACTGAATGAAGGATTATGAAACTAATTCTAGTGACACATATTTCTGCCCATACAAAACTTTCATAGGCATTGGCAGACTGTACCAAAACTTGTTTCCCTGGCTGTGCTTACTGTAGGTGTTAGAATATGCCTTTTTGCAGTTTGAGTGAACCAACCCTTTAAAATCATTATACCAGTGTCGATGCGTCAAGCACTTGCTGACACTTCACATTCTGACATCTTTAAAAAGACTTGTGAGAACTTGTGGGAACAAAAGAGACTGCAGACATCAAAGTACAGACATTTCCTTCAAGAGTAACAGAATATACCAAAATAACTTCCATCCTACCACAATGCAATATTCTAGGTGAGAACAAGCATGAGTTCTGGTTACAGCTGAAGGTAAAAGCATCACCTGCATCCCTCAACGCAAAAACAACTGTGGCCATTTTCCCCACATCTAAAAAGTGGAAGTAGCACAGGTTTGCATATGTTTCCCACTTAAAACGTCTTATACTTGCAGTTCTGCCAAGTTCTCTGCAGACAGACAGACAGGGGGAGGGGTCACTGCAGGAACCAGAGATCTATTATTTGAGCAAAATCCCATATAGGCTACACACATATTTTGTCAGTTACAGAGTCAGTTGTTTTTAATAACCGGTAGAGAGTCTGATTAATTAAGTGAACAATGGTTTACATTACAGATGAGTAATACAGTGCATGCATGCTCCATTGAACACCATGAAACTCTGAGTGAAAAGTTTAAAATTCACATCATTAGCACAAATATTTCTTCCAAAGCAGACCTTACTGAGAAAGAAAAAAAAGGTGACCTCTGAGTGCATCTGATGCAACAGTTGGCCTGTAAAAGCTGAGCTCATATGATCATAAAACTGGAGCAGGGTGCGCCTCATGCAGGAAATAATCATTCAAAATGATTAAATATCTCATCAGATGCTGTTGACGACTCAGGGTCAAGGGTTGGTAGAAGCACTGACTTCCAGCTCTCATTATACTTGGCCTCTGAGATTGAATGATTCCACTTTGCATCGTCCATTTTCACTGATGTACATATGAGCCCAAGTTTGACCAAATGTGTCAAAAACTGGGATCACAAAGCAATTCCAAATATAACACTTCATCACAGAGCCAGAGCCAGAATCATATGCTGTTAAAAGAAATTACTCAGGCTTTGGCGCAGTATAAACATCTAAACGGCACAAAGGAATTTTTGTAATGCCATAAAAAAAGAGTCAACACTAAAAAGCTTTGAAACATGCTGATTCTGTTGACGTATTATAAATAAATAGCCAATACTAATCCAATCTGACGTATAATGCACTGTTTGTTTACAATGACATGATGGTTATCCAAGGTTACACTTGTCTAATGCTTCAGCCGGGCCTTGTGAAAGTGAGGACAGTGCTTTGAGACTGAGAAGAAGGGACGGCTGGTACAGCCTGGGCTGCTTAGCAGAGTATTCCAACAGAAGCAGAAAAATATGAAGGATCCAATTGCTGTGCTTTCCAAAAGGAGCCGGAGAGTCATCACTGAGCTTTCTCATATTCAGGTTACATCCCTTCCAACCGCTGACTGCGAATCCTTCGAAGAACCGCACCCAGGTCAGTAAGGACACCCTAGTTAATTCCCACAACTTCTTCAACAATAGATCAAACTTCCAGAGTTTTCTAACTAACTCTCTGCACATTAGAAATTCATACTTTCCCCAAAGTTCCTGTACTATTTAAGAGCCACTGTATTGTATGAAGGAATCTGTCATCCACTCTGCTTTGGAAATGGATTACCGACCGTCTAGAAAAAGCCCAGGCCTCGGTCTGTGTTTGGCTTTCTTAATCTGAAAACCGTATGGCATGATCTGCGCACATCTGATGAATGCTCTGCTATGTAAGAGAAATTGTAAAGTGGGACCTGGGTGATAAAACGCCACATTCAACATAATTCATTTCCTGCAACTCCGGAGACACACAGACAAAGACCATCCTTATTTCACTCCATCTTCACATCCCTCTCTACCTCTTCTTGTGGTTGTTTCAACTGTTTAGATGAGATGTCACAGACTCTTGGCTCCAGATTTATGGAGCTTAAGAACTGATGGGCTTTGTGAGTCAAGGACAGAGGTAAAAGTGCCATCACAAACCTGTCTTTTAACAACAAAAGGAAACACAACTAAATAATTAAGACAAGGTCAAACTGATCTATTCCATACAGCTTCTTTAACACAAGTGCAATTGCAACTGGCTCAATCTGTCAAACAATTGCCTGCAGTGTAATTCATCTTCCAACCGCAGTCATCAGGCTAAGCAAAGTGCACGCGCGCTCCGGAGACAGGAATTTGAGCGAGCCGAAGATGGGAATGTGCCCGGGAAAAAGCAGACAAAGCTGGATGTCAGCCAAACCTCAATGCACTATGCAAGAGAGAAGTCAGGATACGATCATATCCCCCTCAAGTCCCCCCAAAATCTTCTGCAGCCCCATGGAAAAAAAAAGAAGCAAGAGTGAGTAAGAGAAAGACAGACAAAACAAAACAAAAAAGGAGAGTCTGCAAACGATCACAAAGCACCTTGGCCTTATGTAACCAACAAGGAGTGAGAGAGGAGAGACAGTGTCGGACAAGTGGTTTTAATAAAGGGGATCACTGTCCTCTCGACGGACCACTTCACCAACTGTTAAAAGATTGTTTGTCTACACAGGCCCCTTCAAGCCCCCTGCAAACTCTTGCCAAGCAAGGTTCCCTCTGAGCATTTCTGGTGGGATATATAATCCAACAAAACGAATAACCCACCAGGTCATCTGGACTAGCATATTCTTTCAAAAACATATTCTTTCATGAAAACAAAGAGCCTGTGCTTGTCTAAATCTCTGCACACAGAAGAGAGAAGAAAAATCATGATGGATAGCCATTTTTAATGGTGCTGTATCCGGCCATGAGCGTTGCAAACTGAGGTTCTTCTTCACTATAAACAGACATAACTCTTTCCTTATTAGTCCTACCTGTGAGAGTTAGATGGAAAGTTTAATTAGACCTTGTGCAAGAAATGAGTACAGCTAATGGAAGTGAGACAAGATTTAGCTCTCCTTGAAGCTGAAACACAATTCAAAGCCATCACTGAAATTACCATAGCCTATTAAATGCAGCATGTTCTGTATCCCTGAATTAGGAGGTTAAAAGAACATCAAAACAAGCATTTTCTCCTTCTTGTGAGAGATGAAAGGTAAAAAACAAAATAATTAGCCTATTTGTGAAAAGTATGCTTTGAAGATGTTAAGAAAAAAATGTATTTTATTTTTATCAGTTGTATGTCTTTTTTAAGGACTTCTTAAAAAAAATGGAAGGAGACCATAACCAGAGTCAGCCGTCTATTGGTCTCCATGTTGGTGCCACTGACTCTGCGTGAGTCTACGGCCTTATCGCTCCACTTTCTCCACAATTACCTCCAATTACGGCATTCAAACCTCGTAGACCATGGAAAGGGGAGAAACTGACAAACACAGTGCATTGTAATTGTTTTTAAAACCCTCAAAATACATCAAAAACAAAGATTTTTGACAACTTTGACACTTAATACTACAGAGCTAAGATATAAACAACATTCAAAAGTGTACCAAACCTACTCAAGTAGTGTACTGTCAAGTACTTGATATGGGAATTTCCATTTTTGGAGACTTGACCTTTTTGCTCCAGTACATTTCAGAAAGAAAAAAAAATGTTTTCTTCTACTTCTGTTGGCTGTAGTTACCACTAACTGAAGAAAAAAATAATTATATTCAAAGTGAGAAAAGTTCATTTATGCTTCACAAAGGAAAAGAGGTTGGACAATGTTCTCCAGTGTGTAGCAAAACATGTTATTCTTCAACTGATATTGAAGGGAGAAAATCTCCAAAATTGGAAATACAAGCTTCAACGTTCATCTGACAAGTTCAATAAAACACAGTGGTAGAGTGTAACTTCTCCAACTATATACTGAAGTAGTCAGAGTCAGCACCACGTAGACCAAAATTGAGTAAGTATATTTGACTGCTACTGTAATGGAGTAGTTTTCCAATGTGGAAAAAATAATCAACGTCAGAATCTTGGTGTAGGCTTTTGTAATTTACTCTTATACTAAGATGAGATTGTTTCTCAGTTAGAGAATTTTGGAAGGATAATCATTTTAATGACGTTGGTTTTCCCTGATAATGTCAGATACCGTGGTGACCCAACCTTGTCCAGATGAATCAAGGATACACCAATCTGTTCCAACCTGCTAAACCTGCTGCTTCCTCCCATTTTAAAATTAATAATAAACCGGGCCACTAAGATACGGTAAAATGGTTTGATGACCAGACCAGATGGAAAGTCTAGTCCAAGCATGTCTGGAGTAAACTCAGTTAGGAATGGTGCTGGGTATCTACCCTCACAGTAACGGGGGAACCCTTGGATTCATAGGTGAGCTTGGATCTGTCTTCTAGGTCAGCGAGAACACTTGGTTTTCAGTGGCCAGTGGAATTTCTTTTAAATTCGTCATCTCATCCTCCAAAAAGTCTAGCCTGTTTTCTGCATTTTCAAGGTGAGTAATGGCTTGAGCTCCGTAAAGTTTATTTTCTATGGAAGCAGTACATTTCTTTATCTCACCAAGGTTCAGTAGCCATTTCGTTAACGAGCATGTGGATACTAACAGACTCCTCAGGTATGCTGGCTAGTGACTCGCTTCCAGATGTTCCAACAAGCTTGGCATCCTAAACGTGGTCCCGCAGCCTGTTTTTGGAGGACCTGACCGTTTATAATTCATTTTCGTGGAATCCCAAGACAACTTTATAATAAAAAGTTACTTTAATTGAGGAATCATGAAGAAATCAGGTGCTCCTGAATCAGCAGTGGTGAAGTGCTTCTCCATTTCACAGGTTGTAGTACATGACACCCTCACATCCACAAATATTGGAGCAGTATCGCTTCTTCTAATGTAAATTTGATTTTAACTGTCTGAGCTATCATAAATACATGTAAGATGTGGAGATTGGTCCAAATGGCCCAGTTTGTAACATCAGGCTTTTACATCAGTGGGATTTTAACAGATAAATACTAAATCTAAGTGATATATAGTACATATCAGGCATTTTACTCTAAAGCCGATGTTGGTTTCCAAGACCCTGGATGGGCTGCGGGAGGCTTTAAAGACTATTATGGCATCCATTTCATACTTTGTGTCAACCAGTGATAAATGCATGAGATTTACAAAAGCTGGTGGGATGAAAAACACATTAGCGAAAGATCTCTGTCTGTATTTGACCTAATTATTAATAATTCACATCTGTGATGACATCTCCCCGTTGCAGTAGGCTAATTCTTTAACCAAAAAAATCTAGGTTAAACAATTAGACTACTGTAATGATGTTTGCCACTGATTTCATTAGATCTTATTTACATCATGGTTAACGTGAAGGTTGGAAGTCCAGATAGCATCAGACAACATGTTTTTCCCAGAGAGAGTTCATCATGGTGAAAATAGTGTTGAGGTGAGAATTAAATATTTAATTGCTGTTTATTTCATTTAAACAAGCGTGAGTGAAGAAGGGGAGGATGGTGAGTCAAGAATGTAAGTATGTGTGTATGTGCGAGTGAGTGTGTGTATTTATGTGTGTGTGTGTGTGTGTGTGTGTGTGTGTGCGTGCGTGCGTGTGTGTGTGTGTGTCTGAGTGAGTGGTGGTGTAGAAATCAGCTTTAATCCAAAACAGGACTTGGATTGTTGTGTGAAAAGCTCCAGGCACCCCCCGCAGCCGCTGTTTATGTGAAAAACCCCTAAAAACATTAACGTTGGGAGGAGAAACAGAGTGGGGATGGGTAGGGTGTGTGTATGTGTGTGTGTGAACGGGGGAGATCAAGTAGTCGGAACTGTGTTCAAACAGGAACTACCACCCAAACCTCCTGCTGACAAAACTAAAAATAATAGTAACTTTTGTGACAGCTTTGATAAATGGACAGAAGTTAAGATTTTACATCTGCTGCACTTTTGAGCACTTTTATGTTGGATACAACTATAGTCTTGCATCATACTACAGATCTGCAGCATTTTAGAGTTCAGAAACAATAAAGTTAAGACGGGCAATTCTGAATGAACTGATTCATATATGTCCAAATAAAAACAGCAATTTCTCACATTTAATTTAAAACTTTAAAAGCCCTTTTTGAAAAGCTTGACATTTTTTTAATTTTAATTAATTAATTAAAGTTCTGTTAATTGACTAACTAATCATTGCAGTTCAAATGCTGTGATACCACACTCTGTATACACACACTTCAGTGGTTAGTTTAGCTTTGCATTAAAAACTGGAAACGCAAAAAAGAGATGTAAAAACAAATTGTTAATTAACATTAACTATTATCCCTCTGCCAAGCATTTTGCCAGTTGCCAAGCAACCTCACTGTGACGACAAGAAGTTGTTGTTCGCTAAGTCATTGTTGGGTCCACAGCATGAAACTCCCCCTAAAACCACAAACTGATGTTTTTGTTTCTGGATTTTTAAAACATGTCATGCTATTCCTTTAGTTCAAGCTAAATACTGTTACATCCTGTAGATGGTAGCAACAAATAGAATGATAGTATTTCCTTTTAACAACTTTACAGGTCAATAGTTTGTCAGCTGTTTTTTCATCTGCCCCCTAGTGGTCAAACTTTTATTAATGCAGTTTTAAAATAGATACAAAAGGCAAGTCTAGTCAAACCCCTGTAAACACTGCTTAACAATATCCAGCTTGGTTATTCCTAATCAGAGAAGTAACCTTTTTTTTTCTTTTTGTTTAATCATAATGAAAGCTAATGCTCTTTTTGGTGCACCATACATCTGCCGTGGCCATTTAGACCTCAGCAGGAAACTGTTTGCCAAGAAAACCTGATCTGAAGACATTCTGAGGGGCAAAAAAAAAAAATGACAGGGAAATGTTGATGAATTTAACATGAGGTGGTGTAAAAAAAGACTTCTGCCAAATAACTTGACAATGAGGGACAGTTTCCCCCTGCTGAGGCCATTCATGGAAACAGACTGGAGGGCCTCGAGATAGCTGTGCCTTTCTTTTCTCTCTCACACACACAGATACAAATAGGTGAAAATGCACCAATCACACGGTGGGCTACGACATGCTCATTCATACATGTGTAAAAAAGGCACCTTCCCCCCAAATACCTCACACATACTTCCATACGTACTTCCACACTACAAGGAGGTCTTACAAGGCTTCACATGTTTAAGTCTCTCTTATTATCATGAAGATGGGCTTTTTAGATGTACCATCCATCTTAATTAACAAGCCATTTGTATGCACTTCAGCCCCTGAGACAAAATAGCATGGGAAGAAATCCGGTAGCCAAAGACGAATTCTAGGGCTCTAAGACATCATTAGTGGATTAAAAAAAAAACATCAATAGCCTTCCCATGTTGACTGCACATTTCATTATCTCCCACTGTTCATGGCAATTCCCAGCTTCATCCTTGGTGTTTTACGGACGCAATCGAAAACTTTCTCCATGGAGCAAGATCCTCGCTTCCCATTCCTTTAGAGTTCCACATAATTTGAGGCACTCTCTTCATGATTTAAAGCCCGGCCGTAACATCAATGCCTCACTGTCTGTAAAGCAAAGACGACTGACGCGTAGCATGTCTTTCTGCGGCTACTGAAATGAGTGAATATAATTTCTGACTTCAGACGTCAAGTACGAACAAACAACTGTCAGCCTCAATATGATCTGTTTTCTCTCACCACTTCGGGGTCTAAACAGCTAGCAATAAGAAGAGCTGTTGAAAGATCACTATTTTAAAGTGGCTTTGTTTTGTCAGATGTCTGGCTTACGAAAATGGCGACTTCACTGTGTGGTGTACAAGTGAGTGAGTGCACACAAGTGAATGGGGGTCTTCCCATAGGGCCTGTGTCTGCAAAACAAAAAGGAAATGTTTCAAAAACAGCCTTATGGGTAATTCACTTTCACAGCCTCCGCTTTTTTTCTTTCTTTCTTTCATTCTTGTATTATTTTTTTTGTCTGGCGGCACGCTTGAACGCAGCTGAATAGCCAAGAGACAATTCGTCTCAATTCCCCATTCAGGAAACCTACAGAGACTATTAATTGTTAACTCATAATGGCCCCATAGATGCCCCATGAGAGATAAAGCAGCTCATACTCTCAGACTTTTTTTTTTCTCACTCTCCTCCTCCTTTCTGTCCGTCTCTACTATCATCCATAACACCTTTAGCTTTTCTCCAGGGTTTAGAGGGTCAGCGCGCGAGTTCAAAAGGTGATGATTAATTCCTTGGAGCAGTTGCATTGTGGGAGCCCTTAGTTACTCTGAGGTCAAACCCCCAGTTTAGCACAAGGATGTCATTTGTTAGTTGACCTCTCCTGCAGCTCTGACAAGCATTTTGTGACTCAGGACAAGAAAAGAAGAGAGACTAGACAACTTCTGTTCTTCATTTCTATCACTTCTTGCTTAAAATAAATCCCCCAGACTTTTACCCTAAAAATGAGACAGACCGCCCAGACAACAAGACTTGTGGGTATTTGAGAATTTGACAGCAAGAAACACTCAGACAACAAAAGAGTAGTGCTGGTCCTATCCTGTTCTGACTTGGGAAATGAAACCACTCAGCAATCAGCAATCACTCCAACAAAGGACTTCTTTAAATGACGAACACTAAGGCCAGTGTTTACTAGTGAGGACATTGTTTAGTCTAACAACAACAGTAACGCCAAAATTAAGTCATTATCAATATATGTGTCAAACAGCGGGGGATGAAACATAAGATATACAGAGTGTCTTAAACTCACTCTACACCCAGGCAAACACAAAAACAGACTCCTGACAAGTGACAAATTAACTCAACATTTACACAACATTTTAAACAATGCGTCCAGAGAAAGGCAGAGTGTGTTTAGAACCTAACTCTCTATGAGATGTGTTTAGAGTGGACAGCTTCGGATAGCACAAATACTCTAATGTCTTGTTGGGAAACAAGCAAAAGAGACAAGATCTTATCCTTCCTGACTGTGGACATTGTTATAAAATCAGATCTGCTTTTATTTTCCCTGTTAGTGTTTGGGACAGTTTTAACAGGATGTCAGCGATGAATCTTTGTAACAAAAGCAATATTTACCCACAAACTGTCAGTACTACTGTCATGACTTTTTGTGCACAGTTTCAGGAAAAGCATCCATGACCACAAACTGTCCCAGTATCACTACCAGACAGCCAGTCGTGGACGATATGTCAAAAAATCAAAGCATCGGTTTGACGGTTGCGCGTCATCCAGGGCAGGAGGGGGGGAAAAAAAGCTTCTAAGCCGGAGGACGTCTGGCCGCTGTCAGTCAGTGCAGGGAGAGGATTTAAGAAGGCCTGCGCCTGGGTAAAAAGGCTTACAGTGTCACATACGATCTAGTCACCGACAGGAACAGTCACCACCTCCACCCATCTACCCAACCCCCCGACATGCATGGACGAAACCATCCACTTGGCACTATGGGCCTGAGAGAGAAGGGGGTTAGAGAGTGGAAAAGGGGAATGAGGGCAGCAATTGAGAGACCAGAAAAAGACAAGTGAGGCCCTAAAGTCAATCGGGCCTCTTGTCTCTCCTCTCTTCTCCTGCTTCTTTTCTCCCTTGACTCTCCCCTCCTCTTAACCTCCCCTTCTTTTCTTGTAAACTCCCCCTTCACACGTTTTTCAGTCCTTCAGTCAGCTGTCCTGCTGGCTTTGTTCTACAATGTCCCATTGAGGGTTAGACCAATATGTTAAGCCGATTTCACTGAATATCAGATATCAGCCTCCATTTAATTAATGGTAACTGTATTTATATGCCACTTTTATCCAAAGCACTTTACAGTTTTGACTCTTATTCATCCACTTACACACACATAGACTACCATACAAGGCAATGGCCAAACTCTCAGGTTCAGTGTCTTGCTCAAGGACACTTTGACATGTCGTCATAAGGAGCCAACCCTGCATTTAGGTTGTTCTACCTGCTGAGCTATAGCTGCCCACAGATATCAATGGTACTGATGTGACAGATGTACTCTCAAAAGTATCCAGTACATTTGTGAGGTTAATTATTCACTTTAAAAGCAATATTCAATCTCACTGCCACTGTTAAAGTATCTGCTAACCCTTAATGAATTATAATTAGATTTTAAAGACCCCACTCACTTTTTAAAAATGGGAGGTAACATCTTGAAAAGCATTTTTGTTGATGACCTCATGCCACACTGAAAAAAATCCAATAAAAGCCATTGTATCTTTTTAAACAATGCCATCTCCCCCGGCCTTCAGTCAAACTGACTGGTTAGTTTTTAAGACTAAGTCCTTATTGTGTGTGTATCCTGCCCCCACATCCTCTATCAACAGGAAATGCATCACATTAAGGAAGTAATACCTTTTCTTGTAACCTTTTAAGGGGCACCAATTTTACTCATATTTACCCTTTAGTACTCAGCCTGTGAAATGAGTTTAGTATAATGTCCTCTGTCGCTCCAGGGGGAGAGCCACAGAGAGTCATAGGGCTTGTTTAGGGTTTATGTCATAATGCAAAATGTAGGATCCCGTGTTTTCAACTTTGAGCCATTTAAGAGAGTGAAAGTCAAGATAAAAGAATCTTTTCCTTTTTTGAATCATGTTTTGTGCATTAAAGTGCTTGCTTTAAGACCCCATGAGGGTCTAGATGATGCAACAAATGATTGACAACAATTAAGTTATTAAAGAATCCCTATATAGAGCATGTTAATGAAAATAGTTACTCAAAAACGTAAGAGGTTGGCAATACAAAAATGTTAAAAATATCCTTTATCAGTCAAAAAAAGTAGAATCCCTCCAGTTTTACTTTGTCCTATCCTTAAACAACCCTCACAAACAATAGCATGAGTGTTAGGAAAAATAATGGCACGGTAAATGCTACTGTATGTGTATGTCTCCATTCTGTGAAGTAGTATAGCACACCAGACTGTCACACAGCGAGAGCTTTATTTTCCATTACGGTGATATAATTTCCATCTGACATAAGTCTCAGTCCATCAGTGAACCACTAAATTCTCATCTTTCTACCCAGTGAAGAGTTTTGCTGAGCACACATTCAAGTAGTCTCCTTCACAGTCATACAGTTACACACATTCACACCTGGGAGCTGCTCAGAGTGAGTGTAGCCATCTACTGTTGGCAGCTATGAAGCTTCATTGGAGCAGTTGTGGCTTCAGTGAGTGGTTAAGTGCCTTTCTCAAGGGCACCTAAATGTTATTTGTTGAAGAGGTGTTCCTCATGAAAGATCTTCTCATGTTTTCCCAGCTGGTCCAGGTTCAAACTGTGGACTTACTGGTTGAACACTGGAGTTTGTTGTAGCATTGTTGTATACACTTTGCTAACATTTAGCATCACATACAGTCAAAATCTAATTGAAAATATGAAGTTGTTTTACCTATTTATAAGCATATGATATTGCAATAAGAGCAAGCTAACTGCTAACCTCACTTTGATAGCTGTACAGTAGGCTAGAATGGCTTGTTTGAATGTAAGGTTGGCAACAAAAAAAAAAAAAAGCTAGAGTGAGTGCTGTTTCTCCTCTGTCCACTTTATTTTTTCACAGGACTCAGGATATTATGCAAGAGAAAATGATTCTTTCTGTATTTATAAAGCTTGAACTCAAGCAAAAAATTATACTTCCGAGGCATGTTTTCATAGTTAAGACTGTCTCTCACAGACAGTCTTTCTAAGCTGTTAACTACCACCTCCTGTACGTCTCCACATTGTCTAGGAATGCTTTTGCATAGCAAAATGGCCCTAAACCTTGGTAGGCCAAAAAATGTTCTCCAGGCCAGATGGTTTGGCTGGACAGCAGAGACCTGGATTCCCACGGAGGAAACACTGAAGTTAGAGCTTTTTCAGTAACACTCTGAGCACCCTGCAGTACTCTGTAATACCGTGATTCAAACTCATTGGGCTGCATGATGTTTAATTGAACCACAAGCTGTTAATCCAAGGAAAGAAAATCAACTAATCCAGATTAAGGTCAGCCAGACGGGGAATGGAATTGTCAAAAGCACTCCCCGGCCTGCTGGGTACTTTTAAAGACTAGGCTCATTACTAGAAAGCCAAACATGCTCACGTGAAACAAACACCAAATGGACTGGTGGGTTTTTGTCGTGCCGTGAGAAGATTTTGACATAATCTCACAGCAATGACTGCTTGTTTGTTTGTTTTCTGCTAAACTAAGGCAAAGATCTGTGTGAGAAATGTGTGACTGGACTGATCCATGAATGGAATTTTAACAAGAGAGTTGTTAGGTGCAAGAGGCGAGCAGACGGAGGGGTTATTTGATAGAGTTAGCAGATGCAGTTGGCGAGCAGTTTCATTGCATCAAATTCACTCTCTCCTTATCTTTTTGCATTGAGACACACTTTCTCACTTTCTCCTATAAACACACACACACACACATACACATCTGAGTATTGTATGCATACCACCATCTCTCTTTCACCATCCTTCTTATCTTCTCTCACTTAGGGAGTGTTCTTGCCAACAACGTATCTTAATGAACGCAGCGTTGACAGGCAAAATTCGTAAATAGTTATCCGTTGCTCTGGTGACAATCCCATTCTCAGAGAAAGTTGCAAGATTATGTCATTTTCCGTTCATCGCATCAATGCAACAGCGGGACATTTGCTCAGGCTCACACAATACTCTCTGAATACTGATAAAGTGTGTGAAAGTATTAAAAAGTGAATACATTTATACAGCTGGATTGTTCTTTTTACATTTGAAGGGGACAAATTTGCTTTGATAAAATGCACAAAAAGTCAATTATGTGTAGGTTGTGCACGGGAATATTGATGAGTAATCCACCTACCCAAATGCATTACATTTAAACTGGATAAAACACCCACTCAAAAAGTAATGGTAAATCCCAAATCAACACTATTATTACAGTATTAATTTTTGTTTGGTTTTTACCGTCATCTTAGAGACCTCGGGCTGCTGCTGTTGGCGGCTTGTAAAGCTTACTAAAACATTGAATGATACAATGGAAGTTCAGTCTTGACCGTGGAAATAATAATTTGACAAAACAACGCCAACTCCAAGTCATATTTGCGGCTTTTACAATGAAAGGAGGATCAGCAGAGAGTTTGCTAAAGTCTCACAGATTTTGTGGTGATGTGATGGTGTGCCTACTCTATTTCTTATTTAGACCTGTGCAGTAAGTTCAACAAGTGTAGCTGTATTTCCTATGAATAGCAATGATGAATTTATGTTGATGTTTCAGATGAATACATTTGAGTTACCGCCTCACTGGGTCAGTCTGAATTACTGTGGTCCATTGCAGTTCAGTGAGTATGTCATGCACACTGGGGCAGGTTCGTAAAGGTCCCGTGGCACTGCGAGGTGCTTTGGATTAAACTCAAACAATGACAAATGCCATTGAGTTCTGTCATGCACATTCTATTGCTAACACTGCATACCGGGTCCAACCAGTAAAAGACCTAAGTTACAGGGAGGTAACCCCATACCAATGCAATGTAGAGAACAAATGTAGACCTTTAAATGTAAATCTAAAGATTACTCATGCCAGTAATCACAATGTTTTTTTTAAAGATTGCAAAACTAGTTTAAATACAAGACAATTAAGTCTGAAAGCCTAAGCTACAACTATTAAATTATTTTTCAGCTGACACTTCTGTACATGTTTTTACGTCTCTCTCATAAAATAATTTAAAGGCTTTAAGGGATGTCAACAGATGGAATTACTGCTCGATAATTTACGGTCGAGGACGGTCAAGCGTTGTTCCAGAGGCGGACATGGATAATGCATCCCACACTGTATCCCATAGGCCTACAGCACCTCTCAATACACCACTGAGTGATTTCAGGTGGGACTGGACACTAACATTTATCCACAATGTCTCCGTTATTCTTGGGGCAGCGGCAAAAAGGGGGAAAAAAAGGATCCAAATGTGACTAGGCAGCTGTGTTTGGGAAGGGAAACTATTTATCAAAAACAGGGAGTGATATATGCTAGCCTCTCTGCGCTCTCCAGAACTCTACACGTCGCCTCATCTGCGACCAGTCTCATCTGCAACTGTTCTCAGAGATCCATCACGGCCTTAAAGACAGATTCGCAGTGCTCGGAGGCCTTAGCAATTAGTGCATCGACAGCTGGAGAGACCATTAGACACTCCTGGGTGTTTGCTTCATCTCCTCTGTTTAGAAAAGCACCGACAAAAACAGGACACTAATGAATGGTGTCTGTCACTGCGAGTGGGAACGCCTGGGGTAGAAGCTGGGGAAAGTTTTTAAGGGCACAATGTAAATTTTGGGGCAAAAAAAAAAAAGGCAGGGGAGTGGGCTGAAGTGACGTCAAGCAAATTGTGGAGAGCCGTTAGGAAAATCTTGTTAAGATGTGTAATTTTTGCAGATGTTCATTATACTTTGGCCAGGGTTAAGAAAAGTAAGTGGTATTACAGTTTTGCCATTTGTCTTTGGAGAATAGATCATTGGCTGGAGCTACGAATATGAGCCATTTGAGGCCATTGTAGCGTATGCAAGGCAATCAAACCCAAATGTGAACTTAACGCTAGACTAATGAATACTGTGTACTCTGTGACCATGGAGTCCTACTTTGGAGAATATAAGTCATTGACTGGTTGCCTTACTGTCCGAGTATTGCTGCTTACAACACTTTTGAGTCCAATTATGTGCAAGGATAGCAAATTCCCATCGCTGACACTAATTCACACGCAGGTAGGATCCAAAGCAGCAAACATGGAGAAATAGTGAGAGTGTGGGAGTCTGAGAACTGTCCACCTTATCTTAAAGAATTAAGATAACCCAGAAGTGAATCACTCAGCATGGTCTAAACTTAATCTAAGCCCTAGCTGACGTATTCTGCATTATCTCACCTACACTCACACACCAGTTTGCACTCACACACACACAGAGACAACCACACACACATATAAAAACAAACACAGATTACATATGCCATTTATCCTCTATAAGTCAAACCTAGGGCAGCGTCCAGTATATGCACAGATGATAAAAACGTTACCCCAAATACCCTAAATGTGGTAAGTCTACTTTTAGGAGGTAGCGGAGGACTCAGGGCACCCTGAGAGATAAGGGCAGAGTGTTTGCACCATGCTGTCATGGCCTCCAAGAGAGTGACAGTGATCTTCTTTTCTTTTTTTTTTTACTTCTTTTTTTTTGGCAGAGTTGAGCAAAGGTTGTAAATGTAATCCATCCCAGAGAGGAGTGAACTCTCTTTGCAACAGACTCCCCTCGATGTTGTGTTTGGCAAACGCCCTAGTGCTGGCAATTCAAAAGAGTGATGCTATTTTCTGTTAGACACGTTCCCTCTGACTTTCTTTACATCTTTCTTTTTTTTTTTTTTTTTGTTTGGTCTCTCTTCTCATCTATTCCCGAAATGTTATACAGTAAATATGTTGATTCTTTGGTCAAGTGTGGGCTAGAAATCGAAGGCCTGTAATCAGTTTTCCAAACCTCTCCGCCTTCGCTTGGCCAGGCTGTTTATTTCTATCTTGATGACATTGTCCAAAGTTGGTTCATGCTGAAGTATGAAACATCGGGACTTCCAAATCCAAGCTCTTTTATTATGATTAAAAACTATGTCAGAATAGGCCTGGTTTCTGTTAAAAATTAAATATAAAGCAGCATAACTACAGAGTATAAAAATGAACTTTCTCCCCCAGTCTGATCAAGATCTATTTGCTGAGTATGGGGACGTCAAATTTTAGGGTACTATATCTTGGTCATTTCCACACATTCCACAAGTGTAACACAAGTGTATTTATGCAGCACAGCACGTTGGCCATAACCTATGACATGAAAACGAATGGGATAATTAAACCACTATTGACACTAATTAAACGTTCTCCAGCATCCAGATTTAGAACATAAACAGAGCTGAGCCAGATTTAGTTCAAACTGTAACCGACTATGGCCATTATGTCTGTAAATCAGCTTTACAACTTGTATGTGGGATTTACTACCAAACCAATGTTACACACCACTGGGAGCTATATATGCTCATATAAGACATGCTATATGTGTGAAGATTAACAGAGGACAATAAAAGGTTTAATGATGCAATGCTACAATTAATTTTAAAGAAAATATTATTTTAAATTCATGGCACGTTTTGAGACAACAGCTGGCCCAATTATGAATCACATGACTGTTTATAATAGACAGAATAAGCCAGTAAGTCATCCGTTTACTGTGATGTCATGTGTCATTAAGTCCTAAATTTTCAAATGGCGGATTTCTTCATCTCAGAAAGGCTTCAAAGGAAGAAAAGCTTTTAGCAGACCACTTTTACAAAATACTTGGAAGAACTCTAAATGGAAAAAAAGATGCCTCTGACTCAAGTAAGGAAGATCTGAGAATGTACCAAAGAGTTTCCAAGTCATACTGTAGCTCTGCAATAGGAATAAATAGCACATAGAACAGAAAAAAAGATACCTTGACAAAGAACAGCTGAGACTAAATAAACGACTCAGCTCACAACAATCCAGAGTGCTGATATGTTTTCTTTCTGTTTTACTGTCTTTTTTTTTTTAATAGGCAATACGTAAATTGACTCCTCTAATACTTTTCCTTTTTTGGTCTTTGCTTCTAAATTAGGAAAAAATTTGAGAAACAAACAACCTCTGAGTCACAACGTGATCGAAACAATACCCAGCATTTGCTGTTTAGTGTCAAACCACTGCGGGCCTGGTCTGACCGAGGCGACACGAGGCTGAAGGAGGTCGTAAAGTTAAGTCAGCAAAAGAAGGGAAGGAACGAAACACAAGGGTGTGGATTGTTGGAATTCTAACAGCACAGCCAACACAGCTTCCTGTTATTTGTTTTGTAGTAAATGCTGAGCCTCAGGGGGATATGACTGGCCGTACTGCTGGACACAAGTCGCCGTCTGTCAATGGTGTGTCTGTGTGTGCGTGTGTATGTGCATGTGTGAATGCATGGGTTAGAAGGAGAGTTAATTGTGTACATGTCTATATGTGTTTGATTTGAAGTGTTTGTGTTTCTGATTTGCTTGTGTTTGTTTGTGGTGAGTGTGTAAATTAAGCACTTAAGTACAGCTGACAAAGATTGAATTGAGTATTTTTTTTTTTTTTAACTGATGAACTGTCACTTAATGTCTTCCACATACTGAAATGTCACCTCCAGACTCCAGTTTGTATACACAGAGACTGAAGAGGAGAGAGAAATGTACTGCTGCAAGACAGCACACATCTCAGTCTAACTAAGACTTAGCTATTCATAGTATGGTGTTTTTGAAACCAAAACTACATAACTACATGTCTATGGTGGGAAGGTTTTGGTTTTTTTGTTTTGTTTTGTTGTTTTTTGGGAGGTTTTTTTTATTGGAAGTTCATTTATGGAGGAGCTACTGTAAACTCAGTGAACCATTACACCTAAACTGGCTGATCAAACTGGTATCAAGGGTGGAAAACAGACGATATCCAGCCAACACCAATCCCTGCACTAACTCTGCAATAAAGCTGTACCAGCTGTGGTAGCATATTGCATTTGCTTTTCTTCTTGTTTACTGTGGTATTGTAGAGATTGTGAAAACTGAAGTGTTGAGGATGATGTTTTGTATTTGTTATTAATCATCTTCATCATCATCTTTCTTTTTTGTGTTGTCACACAAGCAGCACAGCTGGAGACAAAAGAGCATATTTCCTCCTTTCAGAAGAAGCAATTTATCCTTTATCTATTATTTTACTCAAACAAAAACAACTTCCACAGAAGATATCCCATCTAAATAAACATAGTCTTTATTACACTCCCTCTGTTACACTTAAAGTCTTCTGAGGAAAATTAATTGCATGCAGTGCAAAAAAAAGTGGTAAAATCTACTTCAGGCATGAAGAGAAGTAAAATCAATTCAATTCAATATTGATACCGAAGTTGCAATTCCAATACCGAGAAAACACTGGCGTGTATTTTCAGCAAAGAGGTTCTGTTGTGTCTGTGACTGAATCAATGTATTGATACATTTATCAGCAAGTGATTTGACTCGACTGTCTTCACAAAACACAATAACTCAATTTTAACACCGTAAAAAACACAAGTGTTGTACAAATCTGCTGCTCGCCTCCATCGAACGCTAATGGCCCGAGACCTTTCTTCGCCTCATTATCTGGTTCTGCTCCTTCTCAGCACAAGGAGAGAGAGAGAAAAACAGACTTTAAAAAGACAGAAAGAGATTACAAGAGCATGAAGGTAAAAAAAATATATAGAGAGAAAGCATGAGAAAAGAAACAAGACGAAACGGAAAAAGTGACAAATAAAGAAAAAGAAATAAAGAACAGAAAGAAAAATGAAAAAAATAAAATAAAACAACAAAGATGTGAGGTGAGAGCAGGCTGGGCAGGAACGAGCAGACTCCATGGCGTGAGTTTTATTGTCTAACTACTTAATTGTAAATAACAGGCCTCAGAGATGTGAACGACCATTCATTCGCCCAGACAGAGTGATTAATCCATGCTGGGCTTTGGGAGAGTGGGCAATGTGTGTGTGTGTCTGTGTGTGTGTGTGTGTGTGAAAGGAAGGGAGGGAGAGAGAGAAACAGAGAAGGGTCTTTCTTTCCCTTTCTTGTCTCTATCTCACTACCCTGCAGGTCCTAATTGGTTAATTTCATAAACTTCTCAAAGGGGCGCTCACTGAGGCCCCCCATTCCTTTTATTGAAAAAACCGGACCCAGTTTAGCATCACTACCTGCAGCTCCTCTGGTCTTTGTTGCAGAGGGGGATGAGAGTCAGACAGTGACCGCAGGGGTTCCTTCACTGGGAAATACAGCAGGGAGATAATGGGCAGAGTGCTAAGTCCAGACAGGGAGGGAGTTATGTGCCTGGCTTGAAGCTGGTCACTTCCCAGTGTTTTGTCCATGGGAAGAGTCTATGACCTGCTCATTATTTCATTAAGGGGTGCCGCAGTGATATTATAGCTTCCAAGCTGGTTGGGGAGTTGAGTAAATCAGATGTCGTACCTTGAAAAGTGATGTTGAATGCGACGCTACCTGTTATGAGTTCATATCTTTTGTTCTAGATGCACACGTTTGCTGTTTCATCACACTGAAGTTCAAGAGTTGGCTGCATCAGCTCTTTGAAACTTCAAACTTAGCCTAGTTAAAGCATAAATGTTTAATAAGCAGGTATTTATATATCACTGAGTTAAAACACGTTGCACCATAGAAAGATTAGTAAGTACATATATACACCCAGATACTGCCAATTGCAAATGTAGAGCTAACCAAACAAGCTAACAAAACAAGAATTACCTTGTTAATATATGACCTGCAAAAGTGATTCTATGAAATATTATCAACATATCTGACCTGACACTTGATCAAAATATGATATTCACTGGAAAGATATTAAATTACTTAACACAAAAATAACATTAACTCACAAAATGTTATGCTTACAAGGTCAGACTAATGCAAGTCACATTAGTGTGGTCAAATATTTCCCCCTCATTGTATACTATATGAAAACTGCTATAAACCATAAAATGTTTTCCATGTATTCATATAAATATAACAAAGTCTTAAATACACTAATAAAGGATTGGCAGATTAAACAAGGCCCCCTAAATCTGCTACTTTTGGAAGTCATGCTACAACTTGTGATGCTTCAGTGACTTTCTGTTTGTTGGTGCTGCACCTTTCGTTGCAACCGACTTGTAAGATATTTCTTGTTTTTTATTGGTACAACCTGACACAGTGTATATAAGTTAAAACCACTAAGTAGTTGCACACTAGCTATACACATACACAAATGTAATGCTACAGCAGTAATTGCTTTACAAATAACTGGTGCAGCCCAATCCAGGGTATTCTTGTTCTTGCACTAGTGCCACCACAATAAATTCCTATCCAGTCTATTTCACTTGGTAACTAAAGTGACTCAGATTCTAATTTGGTCAAACTGCATTATTTTCATGCAAGACAGTAATTTGGCTTTGTGCACAAAAGTGTTAATGTTTAGTGCCAACCGACCAGGAAAGTTGTTTCTTCTATATGAGGCTGAAAATAGATTTGATACGCTTGAAATAACATTCAATGAATGAACCATAATTGTGCATTACCAAAACAGCCAACTATAATCACTCAATAATAACTGCATTACATGGGCCGCCTTCGAAATTGGTGCAGCCAGACATTGAAGCGTCTACATCAGTTATTCTGCCCGCAGGAGTCGCCACGCAAATGCTGCTCTCTTGGAAGAAAGGCATTATGGAAACCTCCCTATCAAAGCCTGGGATCAGAGTTTTTAAAGTGTTTTGCCCCTAAAATGAGCAAGCGAGCCGAGGCTCTGAGGTCATGTTTACACTCCTCCTCCGTGGAAAAGTGGACCCTGCATGTATGTCTGGTCCAGAGAGCAGATACTATCGATACCCTTTTTTGTTGCATGCGACGGGCGTACTGCTAAGTTTCCACCCACCTTGACCGATTATTCCTTTCATTTATTTATTTACGTGATTCTGCACTGCAGTATCAAGCTTTTACGAGTGGAATTCCAGCCTTTGTACGGTGGAGGGCCCTTCACAGCAGATAAAACCCAAAGTATAAACACGCTCCCATTAGGGAACTGGCGGCCAACCAGCCTTTACCTCAAAGGGATCTGTGTTATCTGCAAAGCGGCTTCGGTCTGAGTCCAAATGATTCACTGCAGGGACCGCTGCAGAGGACTTTGAGATGAGCCAGGACTAGGTACAGCCACAGTCTAAAGGCCAATCTGTCTCCATAAAATTGACTTGTTCGCCCAAAATGAAAGAAAAAAGGGGTGTCAGCATGTTTGGCTCCATGTGTATCTTCCCTCAAAGCAATCCTGCACTTGCTATGTGTGAACTTGGGGTTTTAAAGGTGCATTAAATCAACAAGTATAAGGCTCAAGGACCATTAACAGTGCAGCATTCTCATGAAACAGCAAGAGAAAAATCCTAAAAAGAAGGATTTTCCCACAGGTGGCATTTGTCTTTGGGCTGTTTCACTTAAGGGTTGATAAATATCATCCTCGGTTTGGTATTGAAGAGGATTTTAAATCGACCCCTTCTGTGGTCATGTGCAACACTAGAGGTACTGTACTGCCGCTGCAATCCATCAGCATCACCAGAGCAGTTTACAGTTCTATAAAAGTGTTACTGTATCTTTGCCTATCTGTAAATCAGGTGTATAGAAGACTGACATCATAAGTAACATTAGACTAATAAACCAGCAACTAAATCTGAAAGACTTTCATAAATAACATATATTAAGAAGGTAGGATGGCAATAAAAATGGAGACTGGTGCACCATGGGAATGCTGTCCTGCTGCTGGGGCAATTTTTTTACTCCTTGTAGAGACTAACGGAAGGATGTTTAAAGATTTCACTTGAGTTTGAAAGTGCAGAGGTTTATCTAGTGGTTGCTTTGAAAAGAGGCAAAGTTTTAGATAAATGGCCTGTAACATCAGAACAAAGTTTTCAGGATGTGTTTCAGTGAGGGAGCAAAAAAAAAAATGCAGAAACACAAACATTCGCATATGCAACTTTCTTTCATCTTAACTTTCCGTGCCGTTAGCCATGACCACTGTTAACATTTGCATTTACATATACGACGCTGCAAAAGCCATCTTAATTTTTGCTTATTGAGGCCGCTTATCTGTTGCTGTTCCCAACCCAGCATAAATCCTGAGGATTAAAGGACTTCAAAAAAAAAAGAAGTTTTTTTGGAGGGTGTAGGGGGGTGGGGGGAAAAGTGGGGGTTTTTGGGGGGGAAAAAGCCGACAGGATGAAAAGAAGTTGGGGGCCCATAGAAATGCTAAGGAAGTGGCCCTCTTTTTTTTCCCCCCAAGTCGCTCAGGGGTAGGAAGTTCCCAGCTCCGCCACTTCATTAATTCATGCTATTTAACAAGCGGGATTGTGGTGGGGCTTCTTCGGCCCCCCTCACACTGGAACCAACAACAGTGCCATCAGTAACTGACAACCCCCCGGGCGGAGGGGCTATGGCCTCCGGGGTCCACGCTGCAAACAGAGCCACGGGAAGCAGAACCTTGCCATTCAAGAGTTCAGCCTTTATTTGTCATCCCTGGTTTCTCCCCACCATACACATCCCCAATCATGGGCCTCCGGGGGTGGACAGCGGATTGGAGGATGAATCTGCCCTGTTTCCTATTAGGACAGAATAGAGTAAGGGGGGAGCGGGGGGTTGCTCATCAGAGGAATCAGTATGCTCATCCATAACTTCTTAACGTTCGCTGACCACAGGGTTTGTGAGACGCTGGGAGGGGAGGAGGAGAGTAGAGGTGGCAAGTGCCAAAAAAGAAAAAAGAAGAAAGAAAAAATAGCTGTGCGCCTGCAGCCCGAAGCATCCAAAGTTTTGTGGGCAACTTTGCTATGTTTTTGTGGGTAAATGATTCAGAGGGTGTTTTCTGTTCCAGACGCAATGAAAGAACCAGAGCTCTGTGCAACAGCAGCACAAAGTCATTTAGACAAATCTTCACAGATAGATCTAACCATGTCCCACATATATTCTTATTAACTACTGAACTGTGTTCTTTACGTCTTCGGTTGTTGATATGTTTTCTAGATTGGGTGATGTTGGTAAGGAACTAAATACAATAAATAAATAACAACTACTCAAACTATAAAAAGAGACTAAATTAAAAATAGGACAATTATCAGTGGGGTTCAGGAGCTTTCAAGGACTCACAGAACCAATTAGGGATCATAAAATGATAACCAGAGTATGAATACAAAGGGAAAAACATGATAGTAGCTTTTTTCACTTGATTAACCTTTTGTCAATTTATGTCTACATCTAAGCTCTTTTAAAATAATAATTTAAACTCTCTAAAAGGTTTTTTAAAGGAAAATCATCCTTAGTGAACAGTTCTATATATTTAAGGAGTGATTACAAATTGACATTGCTCAATTTTAAGAGGACACAAGCCACAAAAAGGTTGGGAACCACTGCTTTAACTCTAAATATGTACAGAATATACACTGTTCAATTATAGTGCCCAGTCATATAGTGTACATATGTGAATTTCGTCCAAAAACAGGTTTGTGCAAACACGCTAAGAACCCCCAGGGGAGCCTCGTAAGGACGTAAGCTGACAGATACTCATGGCCATGAAGACAGGCTTGTAATTTAGCCTGAAGAAACCTTCACATGTGAGTTTTACTATGATTATGAAACGAAAGCTGGGTTATCCTCTTGGTGAATTAGGCAAAATTAAATTGCGTTAAGGCCTGTCTGAAAGAATGCTATCCAGAATTCCTCATGAGATCTTGCCTGGGCCCCACATCACTCACCAAGCTTAAAGGTGTTGAAATCAGGGGTAAATTCCCATATCTGTAACCTCAACCTCTAAATTTCAGTTGCCCTCAGCTGTTCCACAATCTGCTCATTTATTATCTTGCGCAACTGCCGAGGGACGGTGACTGAAAATAAACACAGTGCATGGTGTTATATCATGAAGTGACACTATCTTAAATCTGTTATCTATTATGGTGAGACCATAATGAATGAGGGTTAAAGAGTACATGGATGATGTCTTCTCACAGGCCATTAAGCCCGGCCGCAGTTGTAATATCTGCGGAGATAAGGGAAAGAGGGGGACAATTTGCGAGGGCGGCTGTAGGCTCCGATTGCGGCTCAGTCTCGTCTCTTAATTGCTAATATAGTTATTAAGGGACGCCAAAGGGGAGACCACCGGAGTAGGATTGTCCCTGAATTATCACAGTTGCCTTTCAGGGGCCGTGGAAATCCTCTAAAGGCCAGTGATTCAGTGTCACACAAAGCTTTTATCGTCTTCACACTGGGCCCCGCGAGGATCCCCACTAAGACCCACAAAGCATCACCTCAACCTCATGCACACACACACAGACTTTGCTTTTACATACACGACTTCACAGACAATTATTAGCATCCACGTACAGCCCCTACAGTGATCTATGAAGCGTCAAGGGTTTCTGGACTCGCTGAGGGACTAGTTGATTGACAGAAATATAAACATAAACTATTTTGAAAATTAATTGTTGAAGTTGTTTTTTCAAGTGAAAAAATAAACATTTCTTGTCACAGATTGTAAATTGTGAGGATTTGCTGTTTTTCTTTGTATTATGTGATAATAAACTGAGTTTATTTGGCTTTTGGAGTGTTCATCACACAAAACAAACATGGCATTATTGACTCTTTACTTGAATTTATTTGACCCGGCAATTAAGTGATCATTGGTTATCAAGATCATAATTTGTAGATTAATCAATAATGAAAATAACTGTTAGCCACAGCCCTGTGTTCATATTAGAAAAGAGACATAATAAAGTAAACTAAAAGATGTCAGTATGCAGACACTACTGCTTAAAGTTTTAATGTGTAGGACATTATTGTCCTGCAATGTAATTCAAAATCGAAATGAAGATATTTATTGTTGTGAGAAAGCAACTGGAAAATGTAAAAAAAATCTAGAATTAAACATTTAATCCTCAGAATAACATTTTGTCCTTCTCTTTGTAAAGTTATCACTCTTTTTCGAAAGTTATAATTGTATCACTTACTGTTAGAAAAAGTAAAACAGAAAAGTACGTTGATTACTTGTATGCTGTGAAAATGAGTTCATAGTACACTGCATATTATTTTGTGCTATAATTAAGACAAAGAGCCTGTCTTTTCTCCCCATGAAAGAGGTGGGACCTGCAATAGGATAGGGATGTTTAGTTATGAACATAATTGCCACAGACATCCAGAACTTTCTAACAGGCCAAACCATCAAAGATTCAGACAAACAAAACGCTTATGCGTCTTTGTAGAAGACAGCTAAAATTAATGGCACAATTTCACTTAAGAGAGGTCATCTTTTAGCTGAAATAGATCTGAGCAGAATCAAAAGTGCTGTTTATTCTTCAGATGTACACAGAACTGAATGGAAAGACTGGCAATTAATACATACATGTCTCTTCCTTAAGTAAACTGTATTCCCATTATAAGAAGGTAAATGTATTTTGACAGATGTAAAAAAAAAAAAAAAATGTACCATTTAGATGACAGGCCTCTTCTATCCCTTTTGCTTCATGTCTCCGTTTTAAAACATTTCCCAGGATGGGACACATCTTTTCTCAATGAAGTAATGAGCTTGCGCACAGCAACCTCAATCTTTTTTTTTTTTTTTCAACTGGCTGATGACTTTAACATGCATGGTTGGGTAGAATGGGTAGACGCTACTTTTTTCCCTTAGCCAAACAAGGGGAAATGCCTGGGAATTACCTGTTGGACCCAAGAGATCTTGGCAGGTCCCATGCCAGGGCAAAAGGGCTGCAGTGAAAACAAAAAAAGACAGAGGCGTCTCGGGCCTCGAGGGCAACATTCGCTCATTAATTCCACTTAGCGCAATTTTGCATGGTTTTCAGCGAGCACTGACTGACAGAGTTTCTTACAAAGACAGCATTGAGACATCTTCACTTCTGTGCTGAAAATCGTTAAAGTTTGATAAGGCTACTGTCACGCTGTTGGAGCAGAGAAACTGTGACTTTGACCGCTATATTGGCAGGGAGAAAGTTTCCGATCCGCCTCTTCTTACTACAACTTAAGCTCAAAGAAACGAGTCTTTAACACACTTTTTCCAAATTAAACACAATATGCCGTTACATCTGATTGCTGGAGCAAGCTTTGCTCAGCTGGGTTAAGTTAACCATCAAAACGGGTCGGTGCTTTTTAATGAAACTTCACTGCCAGGAAGGACAGCAGCCCTCAATTAATTGTCAAGGGAAAAGCGGAAATCCTGCAGTAAGAGTATCTAGGACGGTCCTGTCAATAGGCTGTAAAATGGAATGGAAAAAGAAAGAAGAAAAAATTTTGGCTGAGAAGACACAGTTCATGACTTCTTTCTCCTATTTCTGCCCTGCATTGTTTCATTTGAATAAGTGTGATAACTAATGGTGGAAAAGACTGACCAAGCTTCCCTTTGAAGGCCACAAAAGCCCCTTGGGCCTGTGACATCTCAGACTGGTAACACGTAATCTCAGCGGTCCCAGGCTGTGCCACTATTAGCATGGCAGCAGCGGTGTGCAGAGAGCCGGCCTCTGTGCTTGCTCAAACCTCGGCTAAATCTGTCTGATTCTCATCAAACACCGAGGCGGGGGGGGGACTGAGGGGGGAAAAAAAAACTCCGGCCTAGACTCAGTACAGACACTGCACCACACAACTCGCCTGGCAGGCAAAGCTGTCACCATTCAGTTTACTCCAGTCTTCCAATGAGGCAAGCCAGCTACAAAAACAGTCTGGTGGTGCTTCGAATCATGAGAATTAGTGAGGATACAGGGAAAGGGAGCGACAGGGGTGAGGTAATCGCAGATTGATGGAATATGATAAGGAAAAAGTGTTTTTTACAGCAACAGGTCAGGATGACAACTGAACGAAGGGCGGTTTTAATGGCATTATCTCAACCTTTTTAAGGGCGGAGGTAATGGTGTGTAAGAAGAATCCTTGACCTCAGTTTCTGGGACGTTTCACTTCTTCTCAAGTGGGACAAGATATTTTTTCCACCTTTCATGTGACCCATTTTACCACCCCTATCCGTCCATTACGCTTGCTCCGACTGCTTTTGTATTTTTACCCCACCCCACCCCCTCCAGCCCCCTCTCCAAGGGTTTAACCTTGGGTCACCACGTACTTCTTAATCAGTTCAGCACATGACCATTCCTTTCAATCCCCACATACCAGGAGAGAAGCACTCCCTGATACAGTAAATTACGATAAAGAGCTCACGACCCAAAATCGAGGGACCATATCCCCATATGAAAGCTGGGGCCCTGATACATCAATAGACAGATTTGGGTGTGGGGCGGTGGGGAGGCGCTGCGAAGCACTTCTCCAGAAAATCCACACTTCAAAAGAAGGCAGTATTAGACTGAGGGGGTGAAAGGGGGGAGGAGGGTGTGTAAGATGTGTGTGGGGGGGGTGTGTGTGTGTGTGTGTGTGTGTGTGGAGGATAGAGTCCCTCTACAAAGTCTGCCATGCCAATCCACTGTGGTCACCAAGAGAAAAGAAAGAAAGAGGAAAAAATCTGAAGGGAACCAAGATGTTAATGTGTGTGTTCTCAAAATTCTTTGAAGGATACGGGCCAGAGTTTCAAATAGCCTAATGGTTACCAGTTGGCTTATCATCATTTTGATGTCTCGAAACAAAAATTCATGGACTGTGATCTCCCACTGTCAACACTGCATGATTTCAGAGCATTAGACTCTCCATTGTGTTCTCATTACCGCTCTTTCACCAAATGTCGGAAAGGATGGTACTGAAGGCTGCGTGGACTAGTTGTCAAGGGGGCCGGGCAATTTCCTGGGTTAGCCAAAGAGCCCAAAGGTGAGAGGTCAAAAAGTGCTCTTAAGGGTTGGAAGCCAAGTCAGGAGGGTTAAAGTTCAGCCTCCGTAGTTGTATTTCTTTTTTCCTGCTAATAAAACCTGCAGGGTCAACCCACCCCCCCGTCCCCCGCCCTACCCCCCACTTTTTCTGCTATAAACGCTAAATGCAAAGACTAGCAGGGTCGCCTTTCGTCTCAAACCATCTTCTCCAACCATGTAATTCTTTCTGCTTGTTGTGTTCGTTTAATCTGTGTGCAAGATTACAGATTTAGCTGTGAAAGAGTACAACATAAATAACCCTGATTTGCAATGTCAAGCCCCAGGATTATGCCAGGTTGATGACAAATGTCCGTTTGTGTAATTTGTACACAGTTTAACCTCGAGTTCTCTATTTTCAGGTAGAAACATCAAGACTAAGGCACTCTGAGGTCTATAACTGAACTGTGCTGTGCACCCAATAATGTAGCACTGCATTCTTCAGCATCAAATCAGGTTTAAAATTATTTTTGGCAATCCATGGCAATATATTAGTTGCTGTTTTGGAACACATTGAAACACGCACCACCAGAAATTATTCCATCATTCACACATGCTGGACGTCTGCCCAGACTAAGCCCACATACAGTATTTATCAGGAGGGAAACAGAGCCAGGGCTTACTTCAAAGAGAGGCTTCGATAAGAGTGACCTGATAACCTTAAACCTAGACTAGTGTACTACAGCTCTGATGAGTGGCCAAGACTCTCTGGCTAACATGGACTTGTAAAAACAAGTGCAAGGGCTTGAGAGAGGGACTTTACCATGATCCTTAAATCACTGTTTTATACAAATGTTTTTGGACAAAGCTGTTGATATGGTGTTACTGGATCCATTATTTTGAATGTAGATGATATTTTATTATGTATATTATTAAGTTCTATGTAATAGATATTTTGGAAATTCCAGATATTCACACAGTCAAAGGATTTTGATTTTAAGATTATCTAAATGTTCTTTCAGTGGAGCCTTTAAAACAGCATTTGTCCAAAAGATACAGACTACTTCAGGATGATTTAAACCTAGATCATATAATGTGGTGAAACAATTAAACTCAATACAGTTAAGGCTAATAGTTCAGTTTACATTTACATGTCAGGCTTTTTAAGGTTCTGGAGACAAATACTCATGAAGCTGTTGAATCATCACCTACATCATCACCGGTGATGATAACTTTTGATCTCTTCAGTATTTTTTAAGGTGATCAAATGTTTTGTAATCTGTAGTAACTACAGCTATAAGATAAATGTGGAGTTGTGTAAAAAAATGTTTCTCTCTAAAATGTAGTGTAGAAAGTACCAAGTAGCATAATTGATGTAGGCCACTATTACCACAAATCTGTACTTACAACCTATTTAAGACTTCCAACTACTGTACAGCTGTATTTAGTTTTACCCTATACCCTGACATTAAGTATAAGAATCAGTACTAGAAGACAAAAACAGCATGATCAGTGACACTGGCAGTTACATTACAGTAAAAATCCCAATATCAGCCAGTGGGAACACCAGCGAGGCCCCCCTGTATGGTCCACGATAGATACAAGTGAAGAGCCCTCTTCTGCAAATGAAGATGACAAACAACCTCTGCACTCAGAGGCGATGCGACTCAGAGGGAGGGTGTCAAGGGTCAGAGAATGAAACGGCAACACCTCTGCAGCCACTTGACAGAATGAAAAAAGAGCGGGAGACGGGGGTGGCGGGGTGTTTCAGAGAGGGTGGGAGTAGCACTTGAGGCCAGAATGGAAGACACAAGCCTCCCAGCAGCAGCAGTCAGAGGCAAGGGGACACAGGGGCTACTGTTCCCATTGAGGTCTTTGTCTCCCAGGCGCTCTCTTGTTTTTCCTCAGCAAACCGTGGGTACAATGAAGGCGGCATGCTCCCCTCCCCTTGCGCAAAGGGCTGTCAATACTGGACCTATCAGACCCTGAATGGCCGAATCAGCCTTCCCATGAAAATCAAGTCAATGACCTGCTTCCCCTGGCTCTCCTCCTTGTGAAGTGGGTGACAGCTATAATTTCAATAAGTAAAACAGAGGGAGAAAGAGAGAGAGAGCAAGGGCAGAGTAATAGAGAGAGAGAGGGAGTTTTCTCACATGTTGCTGAGGGGACTTTGCCTCAATCTCTGCATCCTCATATAAAATGCATTAATTCCTTCGCTGTGAGCTCACCGTAAATGATTTGATTGTGGCCAATTCGACATAGTTTTCTGAGCTTCCCTGAGCGCAATAAAAAAAAGAAAGGAAAAACATGATGCCGGGAATGCTAAGACAATTTTGAACCAAACATTTAACTTCAGCCTTCTGACCCAATCAAGTGGAAGAGAAGACAGGCTTTGTCCACCTTGGCCCATCCAAGAAAAGTTAGAGAAAGGAGGGGGAGAAAGGAGGAAAAGAAATGTAAAGATTTTGCCAAGCTTTTGTCACGCCTTAAGGACTGGCTTAGTCAATTGCTGTCAGATCAAGAAGACAGAAAGAAAAACAGCCGTGGTTGCCTTATATAAAAAAACACTTTCTCTCGCAGCCAAGTCGGGAGAGTCCCCATAGACAGAATTACACAGTTACTTTTAAAGGATTTGCATTTAAAAGATTGCGTACAGGCCTGAATGCGGGTCGTTTCCCCGTGACCATAGAAACACTAGAAAAGGTGGAAAATTCAGTCCGCTGAACTTTAAACGACTTTATTAAAGTGTCACTAATCAGACGTGAAAGACACAAGGTTTTAGTGTTTGGGCAAACTTACAGAAAAACTAAAAGAAAAAAAAAGCTTAATGACCTGTTAAGAGCATTACTTTGGAAAGCCTTGTTGATGTCCCGCTCCATAATAAAGAAAGGGCCGTTGTTCACGTCGCAAAAAAAAAAATTAATACCCAAAATATTCCAAGAATTTGACTTAAGCATTGTGTTAAGGAATTCTGATATCAGGCCAGCAAAGCTGCAATAACAGTCTGTTAATACCTGCCTCTCGTCTCATTTTATAACCACTTTTACGATAATTAAACTGTTTTTTTTGCTTCACACAAAGAAGCATGACACGTTTTTACATTTAAATAAAAGGATATTAGCGTCTCAAAGAAATAAATAAATATTGTTCACATTGGATCCAGAAGACAACTGAGGAAATCTTCTTATAAGTCACCAGCCCTAGGAATGTAATTTACGATTTTTACAAATTGCCGATGATAAACGGTTGATTCAAAAACATTCTGGCATGCATTTCCCTCAAGAAAAAGCCAAATTCCTAAGCAGAAAATTGCTACCATTACAGCGTAATGGGATAACAACCCGAAGAATAATCCCTTGCTAACAATGGCGAGGTTTGAAAAGACTCCTGTGAGTCTGTTTGGTGTCTGCCAGCGTAGCGCTGCATTTTACAGCCACCAACCGGCGATGTAATCTCCGCTCAATGGAGACCTGGAGAGGGAGCCTCCACACTGGGGTCTCTATCCCCCTCAATCCATCCATCCACAGATCTGTCCATCCCATCTCTAAAGAAATGGATAGACCTCATTTCCATCCTACACAAACCGTGTAGGTTGTTGGGGGCCTTATAATCGGAAAGAATAAAACCTCAACAAGACAGGAAGGGATTGAGAGAGGGAGGAGAGCTGTGGAGTTGGGGTGGGGGTTGTTAGATGAATTAACATCGGTGCTACAGAATAAAAAGAGCCTCTGATCTTCCAGGCTGGTCCTAATCATATACACCCTAAATGAATCATCCTGGGATTTCTTCCAAGATAATTTCGGTGCAAGAATGAATTAAAGCGAGCGCGAACTGATATATGCAGAGCAGCGGAAAAACAACAATGTAAACAACACCAACAATGGGGTAATGATTGCATGGGGCTAATTTGTGTCGTACTGATATGAATCTGATTTTGTGAGATGAGCATGATTAATGAGGGAAACAAAAACGCTTTTTCTTTCTTTTTTGAAGATGAGAGGTTTTCAAATGATGTGGGAAGGATGTTGGTACTTATTTCATCTTCTTAGCATAATTTCTGAATAATGCACTCCAGATCATGACACACTGCAAGAGGTGCTTAACTTCGTCCTCATCAACTGCAACACCCACATCATCCTTTTTTCCTCTTTAAGACTACATCAATATGTTTTAAGTTTTATCTTTTCAGAAACACATCAAATAAACTACTTACATTTCAAATGCAGTTGTACAGTTGTTGATTTTGGGTAGATTTGTTGCAGATATCCGATTCTTGGTTTCTGTATGGTATAAAAATCAATTAGTAGACTCTTGTATTTTCTCATTAGTGACGAATACGTTTACCCGTGTTTGCATTACATTACCAGTTTCATTACCATGCAATGATATTATAAATTCGGCAAAACCTAGTGATGGATTACACAATTCAACGTTCAAGAGTCTGATAACCAATTTAAATTTAAAAGGAAAGAAATACAAACAAATAGCTGTCTGGAATGATAGAAAAACTACAGTCACATCTCTAAAACTAAAAAAACTCCCTACCTGGCCCTAAACAATAAGAGAGAGGCTTTAATTGTTTAATTTTAGTGAGAGATGTGGAGCAAAGCTGTCATTGCTGTGATGTTTCTCTACCGAATTCCACTTGTTAATCAAACAGTGTGGGCTGTACTGAGTTATTATTATTATTTATTTATTTATTTATTTGCTTCTCAGTAGGTGTCACATTTTTATTTGTCTGCCTGGATAAAGTGGCTATCAGCTACCAAACTACTGTTACCAAAACACATTATCTCCCTGTGCACCAGATAATTTACTCAAGGACTTCCTGCGAGCAAAAAGCAACAAATGTAACCAAAAAGCAAAATACGAAATTATTTGCATGTAAATTGTGTGGATTACGCTACGATAACAACAGGCATGTACCAAGAATTCAAGAGAGGAAAAAAAAAAAAAACTCAAATATTTTGTCATCATTAATGTCAAATCCACTTCATATTTCAACATTTGCCTTCTTAGTCATCAAACCCTCATGTGGGAGAGAGGGGAGGCAGACATACAATCCCAGCTCTTGTCAAAGACTGGAGCCGTTGTGTTAATACCTAAAAGCACCATGTCCATGCAGCCTCCATATGGAAGTGTAAACTGGGGGCAGACTGGGCATTTGACAGTGAGGGGATCAAACTGGTTCCATATGACCACAGCTGGCATTGCTGCAGGCCTGGAGCAACCACAGCTTCCTCACAGGCAGAGCAGAGGTCTCATGCAACCCAACAGCCGCGTCATATATAAAGCTTGAGAATAAATCTTGAATTTCAAAGACGATTTGAAATCGGATGCCCATGCCCTATTACGCCTTGATTCCACTGGGGATGGCTGAGTCGCTTTCCGGCTGTGACGAGGTTTTGTTCCATCCTCCACAGGACTTCATACCCTACTAGGAAGGTTTCAGAAGCGAAGCATTTTGCCAGAGAGATGAGAGCTCCCCCCGCCCTCTACCTGGAGAGGAACCAGGGACTGGGATGTCTCATAAATAGTTTTGATTTTCCAAGAGGAACCTCTTGTCGTCCATGGTGACAAATATCGTCTGCAGCGCTTCTAAAACCCACTGCTGCACGTCTAGTGGGATAACAAGAATTGTCTAGAGTAGCTCCGACGATCAGCTCCGACAGCCGCATCACAGCCGCAACACGAGGCAAACACGGCCAGAGGAATCAAGCCTTCACTGATTGATTTCCATATGGACACTTTCATTCTTAAAGAAATTAAGTAGAATTCAAAATGACAAACCTCTTGCTTTAGAAAAAGAACAAATGACATCACCTATATTTAAAGCCACTTTGTGTAGAGTTTTGAATTTTATGATGGCATAAGATTTTTTATGTCCTAAATGAGGCTTACCTTCATGAAAATGCACCATAAACATTCAAAAATGGCTTTATTTATGTCAACTACAATATTTACTTGTAAAGGAAAAAAAGACAAAAGATAAAACTATAACTTTTGAAGTAATTGTTAACTGATCCTTTAAAAAAATGTCATTATACATTTATAGCATGTTGGAACAAATGCCTAACAACATGTTCTTATCTCTTAGCACTTCAGCTGTAAAAGATGAACATTTTTGTATTCATGTATACATTTCCAGCTGCATTAATTAGGGGTTGTTTTGGCCTCTGGGTGGCACCAGAACAAGCTGACATATAATCTTCTTATAAACTTTCTGGCCACCGGATGAACTTAAGTCCAACACTCTCCATTTAGTTCTGCTGAGGTCATTAGCAACTTATATCTGGCTAAATATTCCAGTATGTTAACAGCTGGTCACTAACTTTGTAAGTCTGCGGCTTGGTGCTGATCAGGTTGAAAGCAGTGGCTTTATTAGAGCTTTTTCACTGAAAACAGCTGCCTACTGCAACAAGATATGCAGTGGTGAGAGTGAATCAAACAGTAAAGATGCCGGCCACAAAACCAAAATAATAAGCTGAAAGAAGCTAAAACGCTCTATAGTTTGTTTGTTTGTTTCTCGAATATAATTACAGGCTTATTGTTTAAAGAGGTCAATTTTTCTTTACTCAGTGCAGCTTATTTAAATCATATCTCATTAAAAAATACAAATAACTTTTTAATAATATAACAGACATGTGAATGCGGCTACATGAGTGTGACAGTGTCTCAGTTGAGTAAAAACACTTCATAACAGAGCAGCGTTGAGGGACAAAGAGAATATACTGTGCTGTTTTAAGGCTGGCCTGTAGCGAGGCATGATGGGAAGTAATAACCACATCATTACCAACAGCGCCTCAGCCTTGTCAGACGTCAGAGGAATAAAGGAAGCATGCCGAGTTCACGCCCGGGCTGCCAGTCTACTGCACTGTGGGACTCTGTCACACATATGCACATGCTCGCACACAGACATACACAAACATTTATCTGCCTGATGAAACACAATCACACACACCCAAACACTTAGAGACACACACACACACACACAGACAAACATTTAGAGACACACACACACACACACTCACACACTTAGAGACACACATAGCTGGTTGTTTAACAGCCAAGATTAGAGGCAAGGCTTCCGCTCAAGGTCTGCCAACTCAGGTCAAAGGTTACATGATTCACTGGGAAGTGAGAATGAGAGCGTTGCTTTCCATTGGATCTCTTACTCATTATCAAATAACTGCATCAGATGGCATGAAACTTCTGCAGGATCATGTGTAAATCTGCAAGAGGAGGGATTAACACAGAGGCAGCTGGCATGCCTCAAGACTGCAGCGGTTTTAGGGTAAGATGCAGACACACACAAAGTCACACACAGTGTACACAAACACACGCCTGATTTCGCCCTCATACACATGTAGGGCTGTATATTCTGCTACTGCCTCTCTCACTCAAATTTACTTGATGGTCATTTGGTCTATGTGATGAGATAATGTAATGTTGCATTGCAAAAACATCTTTTCCTGTAATTGTAATTTCCCTGAGTCCTTCTCAAGCACTTTGGTATTTTACTTCCTTAATGCTGGCACAGATTTTAAAAGACTTATCCAAATCACAGCAGCTGAGACAGATATATCCTGATTTTTACTCCCTCGTACTGGTCAAGCTCCAGAAAACTGATCCTAGACCTCCCATCATGCAACTGAGCGTCATCTTTGATTGGATCATCCCTGTCTAGTAAAATTAGACTTTTTAAGAAAATAGAAATGTGTCTCCAAGTTTCAGATAGCACCGATGACATCAGTAGGGTTGATTATTCTGACCTGACTAGAACCAGAAAAGAGACTGTGACATTAAAAGTAACATTTCACAGACTGAGAAGTACTCCAAATGACAAGTAAAGTGATCCCTGTATGAAAAATCACCGGAGTTTCCCTTTGAAATCTTATTTTTGTAAAACAAGTGAAAGAATCTGCCTGAGTTGTTTAAAGTATTCATGTTTCATTGTTCTTGATTCTACTCCAGCAATCTGCCTTACTCATTCTTTTTCAAAATTGCTGACATTAATTTCTAGAAAAAAATTGACTTAAGTTAATTTTCTATTGAAAATAAGTTGAAATTACTGTGCTGGCAGTTTTTCTTCACTTGTTTGAGGAAAGAATGGAGGATTCAGGACTGAAATTGGTACTCAGTTGCAAAGAGTAAAGACTTTACAAGGTGAAGATTTTTCTGTGTGAAAATAGTATGAGGCAGATTTTGAGGGGGCTAAGCACAGGTTTCATGTACTGTGTTGCTATTGTTTTACACCCCCTCCTCTCCATCTCTCTCTCTCATATATCCACAGGCTTCTGCATGAAGTTTGCAGACCTCAATGTAAGTGAAGCCCCATTAGCATAAGCCCCCTGGAGGAGAATGAAACATATTGTAATATCTGATCACCCTTAATGTAATATCATAAGGACACAATGTCCTGGGAGGAAGCCTTCATTAAGGTCTGTCCGTCAACAGCAGGGCAGCCAAGTTTAGACAAAGTTTGGATGATTCATTTTTCAGTTGGCTGGTTTTTTGGAGTTTTTTTCCATCTTGGTAAGCTACGTGTCAGTGCCAGACACGCCAAGTGGGATAACCTCAGGAAGATGAGAAGAAGGTGCCAAGAGTTGGTAGATTGTGCAAAAAGTATACAAGAACAGTACTGTTTAAGACTGAAGACATGTACATGAGAAAGCAGACACGCATGAACACACATACACAGTCATCCACTCATACAAACAATGCATACAAAGTCTAAACAACCGAGTGTTTGAAAGGAAAGACCATAAAGTCAACTTTGAGAACAGCTGTTAATTTAACTGTTAAATGACACCTTCACAATAGAAGCCGCTGAAATCAGGGTAATTCACTCTATTTGCATAGGAAAATCACAGAGTGGGCAAAAAGAGAAGAAATAAAAAGAGCAAAAGCAGCTCATTGTCAACGAATGTAATCAAAACCAGAGCCACAGCTTTCTCTTTTGCCCTTTCAGAGCTCCAAACAGTCAAACTTTCCCTTCCAGCTTGAGATATCACCAATTTTAATAAAAACATGACTTTTGTCTTACAAGAGAAACAGGGAGGGCAGCTCAGGTACCCCGAACGAGAGCGAGAGCCTGAGTCACGTTGACTAGACGCTCACATCGCTTCCCAGAACCCTCGCCAGCTGTTTTCAATTAAACAGGCCCAACTGCAAAGGGGAGAGGAAGGCCACATTCACCAAAATGGCTAGCTATTTCAAGCCAGGAGCTCTTTGTGCTCTCAGTTTCTGACAGCAGATCAGTTGTTCGAAATTTGTGTAAACACAGTGTTTTGTTTGCTATCGAGAGCCAACCTCTGCGAGCTGCCATGCTGAGCCATATACCGTGCAAGATGGAAATGTTTGAACGCAAACCTTACATCCAGTGTACTATATGATATTTCAGTGAAAAATCTGCCCTAGGATCATTGCTTTGGAAATACAGAGTAGCCGTGCCAACATCAGGCTGACTGATCCAAGAATCTCCTAGAATGAGATAATAATCCTCCAAAGTGAGGCTCACGCTCAGCTTATTGTCTTGGTGACCACAAGCTATTTTCCCGAGACATTCCACCCGACTACATTCCCCAACAACCACAGTCTTTCTGAAAAACGACCCACAGGAGCGTTGATGTCACTGGTCAACCGTTGATTGGTTAGCCACAGAGAATATATGTGACCAGCGACACATGTCAGTCTACAAGTTATATTGCACACTAGGATTGGGTTCTGAACTTGTTACTTCACATCAGATCAGTCGGTGCCAATTTTCGGTACCTTGTGGGACTAAGATTAAATGCAGCCTGGAATAAGTTTTATAAACACACATTTACTAACCGAAGCATCCGACATTGACAGGAGCGCCAACCAACGGACACAAAGAGACAAGACAGATCCATTTCACCAGCTAGACAAAATATTAAAACAACTATAATAAGAGGAAAAACCCATTAGATCACACTAGATAGGTCAACCATCTTTAAGGTTTAAGATTTCCTGTTTGATATTATTGGCAGTTTTCATTCTTCAGTCATGCAAATAGTGAATGAAGTTCGATGACGTGAACACAAACCAAAGCAGGAAAAAGGGTAGACAGTAAACATGGTGGGGACCTCCAAGGAGGCGCATCCTTGTTGTCCCCATTCCCTCAACCAGGGTCGCGTCTGCGGTGTCTGCACAACACTGCAACACAAGGGCTGCTTCTGTTACATCTATTGTTCAATTTTTTTCTTTTTCTTTTTTTTTCTTATAAATTTCCACCAGGAGGAGGATAGGAAATAATCTCAAAAAGAATCTAGTTGTAGTCTGTAACCCTGTAAGATCCCCAGTCTTCATGACACTCTGTCTTTAGATGTGAGAGGATGTCAGACATTTTCAGTCTTCTTCTAATGTATGGCAGGTAAAACACTCTTTTGCATGATTTAAATACTCTTGCAACTTGCACAGAAATTGAGTGCCGGAAAAGTCATGCAGGGACATTTTGAGAGCCGAAATATTTCAATTCCGAAATTGAAAACAGCTGCAAATCGACTGTGGCTTGGCTTATTTTTTGAGTTAAGACCTGCACAGCACAGAGCAAGGAAAAGCACAGGATTTTTTTTTTTTGCAAGCTTGAAAAGAAATATAATCACAACAACACATCTAGAAAACACAAAAAATAAGTTCTGTACAAATGCTTAATCACAATATGGTTAACCTCTGAATAAAGCTAGAGTGTCTGCTGCACATAGAGCAGGAGCTACAGTGGATCTCCTGATGGAAAACTCATAAAATAAGAGGGGAGATAACAATAACATGGGCTCTCGCTCTCTGGTGCCAGTCTATCTTTGCTTGTCTCCTGCCTCTGACACTAAAGCCCTACTCCAGCCTTCCCTCCCAGCTCCAACCTCAGCGCTCTCCCCCCTCCTTCCCTCCCTCTTTCTCTCCCTCCATCTCCCATCTAGCTCCTAAATTATCTGTCCGGGCTGTGGGAGATACCCCTTCCTGCCTGGGGTCGCTTGTCTTACCGCAAGCTTGGGGGGGGGGGTGAGGTGTGTATGCATGTGTGTGTGTGCGCGTGCGTGTGTGTGCGTGCACATGAGAACACTGCATACGATGCAGATACGCACATCCTCTCTCTCCTTCTCGTTTGATGTCCCTAGAGGTGGGAGAATCTGTGAAGGAGGCGACTGCACTAAATGTCACTTTGGAGGTGCCGTTGATGGACGGCCAGGGGAAGTGAGATGTGCAAAAGAGCAGGAGCAAACTCTTTTTTTTCCTTCTTTTTTGAGACAAAAAGCAGAGAGGCAGGGCAATGAGGCACCATGGTGAAGTCTGAGCTCTGAAAACAATGGAAATTTGCAGTGTGTACTTCTGCATGTGGATGTGTTCGAGTGTTTGTTGATGCTAGAGAGCTCAGTAAGTCACGTGTAAGAACAAATCATTCTGTAGCTGGGATCCATTATTACCGCGGAGAATATGTGCCAAAATCAACCCTCCACTCTCTCTCTCTTTCTCTCTAACCCCCTTCGTTTTACAAGTGAAAGTAGTGGAACATTTTTTTTTTCAAAGCTGGACAGACTTGGGCATATTTTATGGTCCCTTCACAGTCAGAGCAGTGCAGAGAAAAGTGATGAAGAAATCTCTGGGATGTAGTCATACTCCAGGAAAGATTTATTTCCCTATGTAGCACTTGCTCAGGGAAAATGCATGACATCAAATCATAGCTATACCTGATCATTCCCACCTCAACTACTCCCAATCAACCTTGCTGCGGCTGAGTGACTATAAAGCTTGGAAACTTAAGATCACAGCTTCTGATGGACCTTTCTGATTGCATTTGAAGAAACCCCCCCCTCTCTCCCTCTACAAAAACGGTAAACAGCTCCCTTTTGATCACGCCTGATTCTGCAGACCAAAGGAGAAAGGCATTCCCGGCGGCGATTAATACTATTTCAGTCGCACATTTGGTCGGAGCATGTGTGCTTAAGACAGAGCAATGACCCCTCCCAAATGAGGCATGACAATCAAAGTCACAGAACAGGAGAAATGTATCTCTGATGTGAAAATAAACCTGATGATGCAAAACTCTGCAGAGCATGCACAGCTCTGGCCACATGCATTTATTATTCTAACCGAAAGTTCAGCGTTGATTTTGCATGAGGCAGAAACGAGGAAAAAAAGAAAAGAAAAAGGCAGCGGACGGTCAACCGCAGCGCTGAAAGAGTTTTCTTTTAATATACATGTATATTCCCTTTATAAACAGAATTTCGCGGCAAACCAAGTTTAAAATAGAGTGTTTAAATAATTTTTTGTCTTAACCTGTTTAGAGTAGCAACAGGGAGGGGTTACCACACCAGGACAATTCAGTTTGCCACAAAAAACAATACAATGAGTGTTTGAAACTTTAAACAATGCCATTGAAATCTCAAGGTGATTTTGTGTATTTTTACTTGTTTACACTTTTACTGCATCCAACAATATCTAAAGTTTCCTGATGCAGTAAACCTCAAACAGGTCTGGGGCTGCATATCAAACCTCAATACTTTCTGGGTATGGACCAACATGTGTTGGAAACTGCCAAGTACCAAAAGCTGGATCTGGATGTCTAGTCAGATTTGTAATCTAGCTTACTTATTTTTTGTTAGTCTCTGATTTAAATTAAAATTTGGCCAGTTTTTGATTATTCTATTTAAAAAAGTAACAGTGATGAAGTAAAGCTGCTTATCTTCCGACAACATTTAATGTGATGTAAATTAATGTTTGTAGAAAAACATATGTGAAAAGTATTTCTCAAACTAAGGCAGCGGTTCCCAACCTGGGGATCAGGACCCCCAGAAGGGGTCATAAGACAAATCTGGGGGGTCACAAAATGGTTCACGGAATAGGAGAGTTGAAAAAACATTTCTGCTGCACCAAATTATGTTTAATTGTTCAGATGTTCCTTTGATCTTTGTTTTTAAAATGTATTCAGTTAAAACAAGGAAATAGTCGTTTTTTTCACAAGCCTCTCCACTCTCAATTCAAAGCCTTTGTTTGTTTCTGCATATTATCTGTCAGTACTGGTGATTTTTTTTTTTATTATTTGGATTGTCAATGTATGATTTTAAACAAACAACACATGCTGAACATGAGAAACAATCTGGGCAACACTATCATGTAACCTCCTACTGGTGGAAAATTATGCCACAGCTCTTTAAATTGTCTACTCAAACAGCTAACCAAGCATGTCTAAAGATTTGAATGTCTTCCAAAACTCTGGTTGGTTGGTAAAACACTGAAACTGATTGGTGAATTGTGGGATCTAACAGCATTTGTGGCCCATGGCCAAAAAAAAAAAAAAAAAAGGTTAGTTTTGCTCTTTCATTACTAACATGAGGCTTGGCTTAACTTTATAGAACATGGCACAGTGCAAGAATATGACCTTGCTTCTGACCTTTCAGCCTGAGTTTGACATATGTGTATAATGAGCTGTGCCAGTCAATGCTTTCTAATGAGAAAAAAGTCAAACTTAGTGAAATGTGAAACAGCTTTTTGTACATGTACAGTTAAAACCTGAAAAGACTTAAATCTATTTTGGTGACTACGAGCTCTGTAGAAAAACACAGTAACTTCTATATTCATTTGAACTGCTAAAATGAGGTGGAAAGCAGCTTAACACTCTTCCAAACAGTTTGCCGCAAAATGAAAGGAAAAAGACAAACACTAACAAACAGTCTCATATAAAAAGACGACATAAACCGCTGCCTCCATTAAAAAGAAACTATGCTGATTTTCAACCAGCATTGTATCATTACAATGTGAGTAGTAGATGAAAATGAACAATGTTTAACTTCCCTCCATGTTGCCTGAGATCAGAGCTCCCCCGCTCATTACGCAACAACAGTCCACTGTGTGACGAAAAAAACGTCATTCTGCAGAGTTAACCCTGACTAAAACAGACCATAAACTACATTTCTGTACTTTCTGTAGTGGTGCCTTCAAGACCATAAAAAGTAATAGATGATAGTGATAGGGTAAAGCAGACACTAACATCTGATACAATTAAATACTTCAAAATATAAGTATATTTGGAAGAAAACTAGTTGAATCATTCAAGGCAGAGTATCATGCAGTTGAATCAGACACAACAGAGTCTGGAAGAGGAAGCAACAACTAGACTGGAGCGTCATAACTGCAGCCGAGCTAAGCTGCTAAATGTCTCTGTGATTTATCCAGAAGAGATTAATCTTACACAAACAAACAACTAGCTTTACTACTTAAAGTCAGAGTAGACGTGTGGCACAATTATTACAATTAATAAGGTTGAATATAGTGAGTGGTGTGTAATCAGACTAAACAGAGTATGGAAGAGGAAGTGACCACTGGACTGGAGCTACATTATATCCGCAGCCTGACTTTAGCTGCTGACTTTCTTTGTGATAACACTAACACAAACAACATAATGTAAGAGCAGAGATGTGGCATTACTATTTTAACTTATGAGAAAGAATATTGCACCGTGGATGATTGTCAGGAGAATGCAAATAGACAGAAAACTACACGCTACGCTACAACAAACTTTGTATCTGATTTTGTTTTCTGACAGGATATTAAACTGGACTTTGCCAACACTGAACTACAGCACAACAGCGTCTGTGCTACCAGTAACTTGTGGCTGAACTGACTCCTTTTGTCTAATGATTATTACACAACGCTACGGTACATCCAGACTTGATAAAAAAAAAAACATAATCCTCAATAAAGAGACATAATGCTGCTTTGTCTCTGCTAACTGTCTGAGTTGCTAGGCTGGCCATGAACACACCGTCAGCAGATTCAGTTAGTCTGATTGGACGAGACGCGGGCAAAGCATTTCTACTACATAGGTGACCTAGTTTTAAGAAATCATTTTATTCACAGTGGTGAATTTTTCCTTTAAGGCTCATTTTAATTCAGCAGAACGCGAGTCACAAAATATCCCGATGATCTTATTTGACAGTAATGTAATCAAAATAATCTAAATGAAACTGAATTATTTTGACTGTGGCTACCATTTAAAGTTTTCCTGCACTTGAGTGTGTGTGAGTTTGAACTTGACTTGTGGTCAGTGTGTGTGTGTGTCTGTGTGTGGGTATGTGTGTGTGTGTGTGTGTGTGTGTGTGTGTGTGTGTGTGTGTGTGTGTGTGTGTGTGTGTGTGTTTCTGGCAGCGTTTGCTTGCACACATCTACGCATGAGCGAATGTTTATCCAAGCTTTATGGCGATTGTCTCATAAAACGGACAGGCGCTCTGAGACAAGCGGTACTACTCAGCACTGGTTCACCCACAGGTTCACCCAGAGCGACCACCTACCAGGAAAGCAGATGCGTCACCTTCCTGAATGACCATATCAAAAACCCGTGTCCAGCTTGATTACTGCGTGACTTACAACCTAGGTTACAGCAGGAGAGGACCGTTACCACCCTGCACCTTTCTCAAGCACATGTGCAAACCAAAAGATACAGTCAAAATATTGCAATTAGACCATGAATTACAATACACAAGGATGCAGTTTGTTCTGCATCGTTCTTCATCCAGTTCTTGTAAGATATCCCCTCTGAGGAAAATAAAATTTTAATACTAAGCTTGTGTATGATTCAAGTGTAATCAAATCCTTTCTTCTGTCCGGTTTGATTCGACAAAGAGCAGTAAATGCTTCGCTTGAGGGGATATCTGTAACACTGTTCGACCTTCCTCTTGAATCTGCTATCATCAACATTTCAGTTTTTATTAATACTCATACAAAGACACAAAAACACACAAACCAGCATCCGGATCGTATTGTCCAGAGGTACATGACCTTCTCCTTCCCGCTTCGTTGACCTGACTAGATTTACAGGTTTTTATAACTCAGCGAGGCTATATCTTTTCCACACAAGGCAGCCTCAACACCGCCTCTGATGCCTTAATCACATTTCACTCAGAGTTCGTGTTGAAGGAGGTTCAGCATCACCAAAACACAGAGAGAGCAAAGAGGGAATGAAAGAGAAAGCTCGACTTTGAAGTTCGCTGCCAACGAGATTTATGAATCAGACTGATCCACAACACAGAGACACAAACAAACAGCTTCCCAGAGACTGAAAACAGGCCGACAGACACAAAAGAGATGCAAGGGAACTGAGAGATTCAGTTTAACCAAGGGGAAGATGAATTTAACTGAGCTCAAACTATCCATAGCAACAGAAATCAACACCAATTTCTCAGTCATCTGCATTCCTTGACTATGGTGTACAAAAGCTCTGGGGAGGCACATTAAGCACTCTTGCTCCCACCTGCTCAGGACATGATCCAGAGCCCTGCCATTGCCTCTTCCTTCCCATAATACCTTGCAACACTGCTTGTGTCTGGCACTTTCAGAACCTTCCTAAAATTGTTTCCACCACCCCCACCCCCCACCCCCCTTTCTCTTCATTAATTCCCACAACTCCCAATAACACAGTCTGACAAGTCCTGCACCCTCCCAAAACACCCTTTTCTTCCTTTCTTCAATCTCACAACTCCCGTCAGCTCTACTGTATGTCCCTCACTGGTGAGGAGAGGGGAGGAAGGCTGGCTGACAGGGGCATCCATACACACTCCTAAATCTGCCAAAGCAAGACGCTGGCACAGACAAAAAAATAACAAAAGCCTCCCGAATCATGGCCGGGGCAGCACACTACTTTATCTGCAATGGCAAAACAAAGGAAGGCCTGTTGAACACTCCGACTGTGTTTACTTTCAAGGGGGGAACAATGCCTTTAAGAGGAGGGGGCAAGGACTGATGTGGCACTTGAGGGCCTCTCCAAAAAAACATCACTTCATTTTGATTCACAGTGAGTTTAAGAAAACAAGAGTAGCAGTCCAGACTGTAGGGGTTGGACTCCTTGAATGTGAGGAGGAGGCAGATGGAGGTAACATTATGGAAGATAAGAAACAGAGATAGTCAAGGTGGAAATGACAGGAAGAAAGAAAATATTTTGTGCTTGTTCTCTTTTATTTCTTTATTATTCTGTTTATTTATTCCTATAAAGGAATTTTCCAACAGAAATGTTCTTTTCTGAAAGGTGGCTCTGAAAACATTTGCAGGTCGACAAATGTGAACAAATGCCACAAATGAAGCTGTGTAATATAATTGTGCTGCTATTCATTTATGACCCTCTCAGAAAAGATATAGATCGCAACCATGCAGGCACAATGAAAGTCACATTAAAATAAAGTATAGTCAGCCATACATTTTCCATTTATTCATTTAGCAGATGCTTTTTTCCAAGGCGACACACAAATGAGGTTATGCTGAAAACATACTGAGCATACTGAATGACAGGGGATATGTGAATTGGGCTGCATGAGTGGCTTCAGAAGTTTAAAATGACTTTTTGATGGACTTTACTTTCTACTGTGAACCCATGCTGACTACAGTCTTTCAGGACTGCTGGTAAAGAGCGTTTTATTCTAACATTATGGATTTTTGTGGTGGAGAATTCCTTTAAGACCTCAATATCACCCAGGATCTGTCTGGAACAACAATATTCGCTCTGCTTTCAGATTCAAGCTTAAATGATTTGTCAATTATTCAACTTTTGCAAATTAAAGCTTCTTTAATGTGAGGATTTGCCAGTGTTCTCTTTTTTTATCACTGTACTGTATATTTTGGGGGTTTTGCACTGTTGTTTGGACAACATAGTTTAAACTATTTTGTGATACTTTATAGACTAAATGGCTGGTCAATTAATTGGACCAGCTGATAGTGAGTCTTCAGTGCTGAGCATGTGTTTATATGGTTAATCAAAGTAGATCATTCTGCTGTTTGAAACCAACAAATGAAACCTAAAATTTCAAAACAGTATGATCTGCAAAATCATGGCAGACATATAAAACCTCCCTTAACATTAAAAAAACAAAATTCAAGGTTAAATCCAAGCATAAACCTTCCTCTTCTTTCTAAAAGTTAAAACTTTCCAACATAATGCATTTCTAATCACACGCCAGATTGATTAGTGCAGGTGTTTGATCTTCCAAAGCTGATAGGAAACACCTGCTGTCACATCACTGATTAGGTTGTGACCAAAAGTGGAACCAACACTTTCAGCCCTTACAGAGACATCTGCCCTAGGACAAGCAGTGTGGATTGACTCAATATGAAGGGTGGGGGATGAACTTCTCTCCACCTCTTAACAAGGACATTGCAGGATGTGATGAATCAAAGCTTGGAGCGCAATTAAAAACATCCTCCATAAAACTATGAATGGAATCTGGATACTCCAACAATGGATGAATCTGCTCCAAGATATATTTTTTCTGCGCCGTAACAGCACAACAGGAAGAAACAAAAAGATTTCTGGGTAATGAAGTCATTTGCACACCATTACAAAATGTGACTTAGAAGCTGCTAAAGTGGAACTGCCAAATGTCATTGTCTAACTTTCAGCATGAAATGCCCATTGCACACATACATGGCCCATATAGACCATTGGCAGATCTAAATAACAATCACTGACAATCACACTTTCCAAGAAGCCAAGAAGGTTTGAAAAAATCCCAGAATCCCCTCTCGCCACTCTCTTCACAGCAGGCCAAGCAGGGCCCTGAGTTGTTTAAGATAGTGATTGTCGATAAAGCATGTCCAGCCAAATTCTCTTTGTTTGAGTGTTTCCAAAACATCACACATGGTGCATACCAGATGAAAAAAATGCCAGCTTTCCCTCATGCTTCCAATCAATGGGGAGAATGGGAAATGGAGAATGTGAAAGGGTCACAACCCCAGGGATGGAAATAATCCCCCAGTTGCTACCGGGTATCTGGTGTATAAACACTGCACTGAAAAAACATTAGTCTAAGTCTGAAGGTTTACACTACTGTACCACACTGTGCTTTGAGATCCCATTGACAGAGTAGAGATACAACTAGTGTGATATTTGGCATTTTAGCAATAAAAGTTGAAGCCATAAAGTCGACTGCCCTGTGCTTTGCAGCACAAAAGTAGACCATAATTCTAAATGTGGAAGGTAATTTGAATTCCTACCAGTTATTAGATCTCACGCTTCTCAAAGAGGAGAGATTGACTACTCAGCCAGGTGGTATGGTAAAGTCATCTCTCCATGGGGTGAGAAAGTTCAAGCTTAGCATGAAACCAATCTAGAGTTTAAGGTTTGGGAATGGAGCACTGAAGCACTATATTCTCTCATTAGTCCGACAGTAGAGTCTGTAGGAAAGCAGATTGCCATCTTTGCTGCAGGCAAAGTGACAGAACATTTGATATTCCCATTTGGCCCCAGCAAACCTTTAAGTTAACTTAGCTAACACGATTTTGCCAAGTAATCCTTGATTTCCATAATATGCGAGTTTGTCTCCAAATAACTGATTGCTATATTGGATTACAGTTTCAATATTTGCAGTGGTTGAAAAGGCATCAATAACAACTGTCAAAGGCATCCTGTTAATCTTAAACTCAAATCATTTCATATGAACCACTTTTTTAAATGCAGTAAAACAAAACATATTTCTTTGGAGGAGGAGGCTCACACCTTTTTTTTGTTTTTGCTCTGAAAAGTCTCATTTTTATGCAGTATGTGTGTCATCAAGCTGTAATAACATGGAATTCCAAGTCCTGGTTTGAATTTTCAAAACATATATAGAATCACATTTGTTTTTCATTTGTCTAGAGGCTAGGCCTTAGCCACCCAAAACTGGGTTTAAGGTTCCTGCATTACACTTCAGAGAATTTAACTCCCTGAAAAATCCTGAAAAAGGTACATCACATAATGCAAACTCAATGGACAGCTTAAGTTTCACTCTCTCTGCCCTTAGCATCTTTTCACAGAGTCTTAAGAGGTCACCCAATTTTAATGGTCACTTATTGCCTGTGGAGCAGTTACTGGTGGTATAAAGGTACCCCAGGACCACCCCAGTGCCAAAACAGCCTCAGGCTCAAAGGCTCAAAGTAATACTGGCACTGATGACGCATACCTGCACTGGAAGACCTTATGAATTACTCTATTTTTCATTTCTGCTTGAGACACTGAGGAAACCATTGTGGGCCTTGAACCTGAAACAGCAGACTGGAATGATTTATGTCTACAGTGGGGTTATTAAAAGAGGTCTGTTGATAAGAACATTTCAGTGCATGAGAAGAGGAGGAGAGGAGCTTGTGTAGAAGACATGCAACACTTATTTCCCCTTCCCAGATTGCTCAAATATTAGACAAGGCACATTCAAGATGAATTGCTATGGCTAGTGTGTTTTTGGACAAAGGAACAATAAAGTTATCATGCCAAAGAACAAGGCCTTCTTTCTTATATCCAAGTAAATTATGATTTAATATAATGCAGATCCATGCATAAAAAAGGAATGTAATTAATGAGCAGACAAATGCAATAGGTGGCTCTATATTATGTGTGATTTGGACAGTCTCACTCCCTTTTTTTCCACTTCAAACCTTGATCTCATTACACTTATTCTATCCAAATGTCTCTAACAAATGCCAGTGTGTGAGTTCATGCCCTCTGCCTGCCAAACAGATCAAATAGACCAATACAGCAAAATATGAGGTGGCTTTCCAATACCTGTAGAGAATAGAAAAGTCAGCAGTGTACTAACCTCAGCATGCTGTGTTCTGGGCTGGCTGGCGTCTGTCTCGATTGCATACACATCCACCAGGTAGAGGTCGGAGCCTTGTTCTCTGTCCAACTCGGCAGCCGTCTGTATCACTCCAGTGTGCCGGCCAATGGTGAAAAGGCGTCCCACTGCTTTCCCACCGCTGCGAACCGCCACGATGAAATACTCCACTCTGGTCGCAGAGCCCCGAGGGCTCGAGGCATCCAGGGAGATGACGTTGGTGCCTGGTGGCTGGCCCTCTTTCAGGATGGTAATGTATTTGGGCTGGTTGAAAACAGGACCATCAAGTCCTTGGAGGATTATGGTCAGCTCAGTTCTGGAAGTCTTCCTGGTGATGCCGTGATCAGTGGCTGATACTGCAAGAGTGTACATAAGCCGGGATGGTACCAGCTGGGAGGCCAGACGAATATCCCCGCTGTATCTATCCATGATGAAAGTGTCTGAGTCCCCTTCCACAAGCTCGAACTCCACGTCTCCATTTTCCCCCTCGTCAGGGTCAAAAGCCACCACTGTTGTCAGAATGGAGCCGATGACTATGTTGGGCTCAGCCACAAGGGCGTTCTGGGATATAAAAGTGGGAACATTATCATTCAAGTCTGTGACCCATATTGTGACATTTTTTAGAGCAAAGCGGCGGAATTCAACTGGAACTGCCTGGTCAGTGGCTTTAATTGTCAGCTCGAACATATTGGAAAACTCCCTGTCAATTTCCTTGTTAGTATATATAAGCCCACTGCCTGGGTTAATGCCGAAGTGGCTTCCTCTGGGGATCTGCTGAACAATGGAGTACTCCAGCTGCCCATTTATGTCTGCGTCTGTGTCATGAGCTGCAATGACCATGACCGAGGCAGCAATGGGAAGATTTTCAGGGATGGATTTAAATATATCACCAGGGGCAAAAATTGGAGGGTTATCATTAAAATCTCGGACATGAATAACCACAGGAATGGATGAAGAGCGGGGTGGCCTGCCATTGTCTTTTGCAGTTATGTTGAGTTTGTAATATGACTGAGTTTCAAAGTCCAGCTTTTTAACCAAAAAGATGCTGCCAGTGTTGGGGCTGATACTGAAAGTGCCATGGTTGTTTGTAGCTGTAATGCTGTACGTTATATCTGCATTCTGACCCGAATCTGCATCCGTAGCAGTCACAGAGGCCACCAGCTCTCCAATCCTCATGTTCTCAAGGACGTCCACAGACAGCGAAGATTTAGGGAAGGAGGGGGAGTTGTCATTCTCATCCATAATGCTAATACTTAGCAAACATGAAGAGGACAATGGAACAGCTCCAGTATCGATAGCTATGATTTTCAGAGAGTAGGAGGATGTAGTTTCATAGTCCAGCTTTCCATATAGAGTAACCTGTCCAGAGCTGCTATCAATTTTAAACTGTCTCTCCTCATTGCCCTCTGCGATATGATAATGAACTAGTCCATTTTTGTTTTCATCCACATCGGAGGCAGAGACCCGCAGCAGTTGTGTCATGTTTGGAGCTGACTCTGAGATAGAGGCCTGGTAAATGTCTTTGGTGAATTTAGGTAAGTTGTCGTTGATGTCTTGAATGTAAACTTGCACTTTGGCTTGGTCTCTGAGGGGCTTGGGGAGACCCTGGTCTGAAGAGACGACCGTGAAGCTGAACACAGCGGCGCCTCTTTGTCTCATGAGCGACTCGCGGTCCAACTGCAGCGTGCTGGTCAACTCCCCTGTGATGGCGTTCAGCTCAAAGTTGGGCTGCGGAGTCTCAAATGTATATCTGACCTCACTGTTTGGGCCAAAGTCCTTATCCTCAGCAAAAACCAGCCCAACCGCCGACCCTCTCTTCTGCTCTTCCTCAAAATGAAACACATAATTGGTGCTGTTAAAGAGTGGACGGTTATCATTTACGTCATCTAGAATCACGCTGACATTGACAGTAGCACTTAGCGGTTCCACTGCTCTGTCTGTGGCTACAACCACTAAGTTATATCTGTCCTGGATCTCTCGGTCCAGCTCTGATTTGATGTACAACTGCCCGTCTGGAAAAATGCCAAAAACATCACCTGTGTTACCACCAGCGATGTCATACATAATCTCTCCATTGAGACCAGAGTCTTTGTCGGTGGCCTCCACTTTGAAAAACCGACTGTTGACAGGCTCAGACTCTAAGATGATGACCTCATATGAGAGCTGATCAAACACGGGTGAGTTGTCATTCACATCATAAACGCTGACAATGAGGATGAGGCTAGAGGTGTGCTGGGGGACCCCCATGTCTGATGCTATGACCTCGACCTCGTAGGAGCTGGTGGTGACCTCCAGTGGTCCAGTCAGCGTGATGAGGCCATGCTTCTCATGAATATGAAAAAGGCCTTTGGGGTTTTGTTTGAGGCTGTAGACCACCATGCCATTTGTCCCTTCATCAGGATCTGAGGCTTTGGCCTGGAATATGACATGACCTGTGCTCCAGTTCTCTACTGCGCTCACATGCTCCACAGCGTGAATAAAATGAGGAGCATTATCATTTAAGTCTTTCACAGTGATGTTTACAAAGGCCTCTCCTGTGATTTCTCCAGCTCTGGCTACAACTTTCAGCTGATAAAATCCCTGCTCCTCTCTGTCAATCTGGCTTGATGCTATGATCTGACCTGCACTGTTAAGAGCAAAAACCCCCCTCTGGTCTCCTGAAGTGATTAGATATGAAATATTTGTGTTCAGATCTACCGTGGTAGCTGACACTGTCCCTATAACTGTTCCAGTTCCTACATTTTCAAACATGACAAAGCTGTATACTTTCTGACTGAATACTGGTGGGTTATCCTGTGTGTCTATGACAGTAACAGTCACAATGGCCGGGATGTGTGAGCGCAGGCTGCTACCATCTGCTGCTGTCACCTGCAGCTGGTAAGCTGTTTTCTCCTCTCTATCCAGGGGCACGAGCGTAGTAATCTTTCCTGTGTTACTACTGATTTTGAATTTGGATGAGTCTCCAGCTGTAATGATATATTTGACTGTGCCATTTCTACCCAAATCGGGGTCTGTGGCTGAAACAGTGGTCACATAAGAGCCTGAGGGTTCATTCTCTTTAACATTGGCAAAATACTGCACAGGGTAGAAAACTGGCCTATTGTCATTGATATCCCTCAGGGTGATGTTGACTTTTCCAACAGAGTGTAAAGGGGGGCTGCCTGCGTCTGCTGCCTGGATGTGGAGTAAGTAGGAGGCCTGATCCTCCCTGTCTAGCTCCACGGCTGTGCTTAATCGCCCTGACACGGCATCCAGGCGAAACAGCTTCTGGACGCTGGCTGGAGTTTCTGCATCAAATGAGAACCGGATAGTTCCATTGGCCCCTAGGTCGTCATCTGAGGCAGACAGCACCACCAGCTCAGTGCCGGCAGAAGCATGCTCCACCAGGGAAACATGATATGTGTTCTGTGTAAATGTGGGGACTTGGTCATTCACATCAGTGATGTTGACTATCAGCTTTGTGTAAGAAATCTTGGGCTGTAGCCCCTGGTCTTTGGCACTAATGTTGAGCACAATTTCAGATGCTTTTTCCCTATCCAACAAAGCGGCGCTGGTAACCAGACCACTGTTTTCACTGATGGAGAACCAGCCCAAAGCGTTTCCAGACACCAGGGAGTAGCGCAGGTTGGCATTCTGCCCAGAGTCACCATCTGTTGCAGAAACCCCTTTAATGTAGCTGCCTTTTGGTATGTCTTCACTGATATCTACTCTGTACAGTGTTTCCTGGAATATGGGTGGGTGATCATTGATATCATTCACAAAAATAACTAGACTGGCAAAAGAAGACCGGGCCATAGGCTTGCCATTGTCTGACACAGACACAGTCAGGTTATAAGATGAAATTCTCTCTCTGTCTAACACACTGGCCACTTTGATCAGACTTAAATTGGGCACAGGAGATGTATGCACTTCAAAGTGTCTCTGCTCGTTACCTCCTAAGATTGAAACAGATATGTTACCATTAGCTGTAGAGGAGTCTGAATCTGAAACAGTGAGTAAAGCCACAACCGTGCCAATTTGTGCATTTTCATCAACAGAGGCAAATTTAGAAGTGGTTGGAAAATACCTAAACTTCACTACAGGGTCATTATCATTCACATCTAAAAGTTTGATAGTGGCCTCTGTTCTGCCTGACAAAGAAGGCACCCCATTGTCTACTGCATGAATTGTCAGGGAGTACTCTTTCTTACTTTCATAATCCAAACCCTCTTTTATGATAATAGTACCTGCTTTGGGATCAATTTGGAAAGGTGTTCCTTCATCTAAATAGTACCTAATTTCAGCATTGGCTCCCTCATCCTGATCTGATGCTGTAATCTGCATAATATTAGAACCCACTGCTGCATCCTCAAAACACTGGTTTGATATTGGTCTTGATCAAAAATAGGGGGGTTGTCATTTATGTCTTGAATAGTGACGTTTACTTGCATGTAGCCAAACTTTTTCGGGTCTCCTTTGTCCTCCACTTCAATAAGGAGCTGGTAGAAGGGAGTAACCTCCCTGTCCAAGCCTCCTGTTGAAACAAGGTGCAAGAATGCCCCCTCTCCACTAGGATTGACTGTAATATCCAAGCGGAATTTCCTCTGGTCGTTGCCTTTCACTATTCTGTATGTGGTGTGATCAACTCCGTTACTTCCTATGTCTGAATCTGTAGCAGTGTCCAGGATCACTTGCCTGCCGCTGCTGGCGTCCTCCTTAAAAGACACGACAATTGACGCGTCTGGAAACACCGGGGAATTATCATTAATATCCAAAACTACAATCCTGACCTCAGTGGGGTAAGTGGGCTGGCTGGACAGCACCACGACGTTGATGACATCACTTTGCAAAACCTCTCTGTCAATCACCGAGGAGGTGTAAATGACTCCCGTGGTGCCGTTAATTGCAAAAAGTTTGTGGTTCTCGCTGAAGCGGTACGTGAAGCTGGGCTTGGTGTCTATTGTGCCCACGTAGGTGCCGATGGGCTGCTCCTCCAGGATCTGAAACTCTTGACGGACTTGGCTGGATGCTGAGTACTGCGAAAGAGTCCATAACATCAGTAAAACCAACTGAAACCGGCCCCTACCTGTGAGCGCCATGGTCAGATAGCCAGTCCACCTTTCTCAGACAGAGTCCATGCCTATGATGCATCAACTTTACTGAAGTTGGACGTGTCACTAAAGCATTGTATTCCAACAAATTGTGCAGAGAAAACTCAATGGGAAACCCAGTAACGGCTTTCTCCACACTTGTTCGGTGTCCCAAAGTAGTCCAGAAGTATTTTATCCTGCGCAGCGCTGCGTTTCAATGCAACGAAATCCTCTGAATGGAGAGAATGATTCCTGCAGGTCAGGGAAGTTTCATTTCAACTCCTCAAATATGCATGTTCAGGACGGAATTTAACAATCCCTCTATAAACAGAAAACAAAACAAAAGTTCCCGGCTCCAAGGGAATGCGTAAAAAAAAGTTTATCCAAAGTTAGGGCGCAAGTGAGCAGGGTTATGAGTGTGCAGGCGGCAGACCTACGCACCGTCCCGTGGAATAACGGTGCAGGAGCTTCAGTCATATTGTGCTCAGGAGTCCCAGTAAGTTAGGACAAAGCTGGAGTTCGGCAAACTCCCTCCCATCACTAATCCCATTGGATAGCGGTGCTCCTGCCCGCCCTCCCACCGCCCCCCCTTTCATTGTGCAGCGCAGCCCGCAGTCTCCGCTTGTTGAGGAGGATGTCAATCAAAGAAGACAGGTAACGATGCCCTGAGCGCTCCTAATTACTGCCATAACACATTTATATGTGCTAAAACTGTCTTAATGAACTTAGGATCTGAAAATCGCTCAGTCACCCTCGCGAAAAAAAAGAAAAAATTGAGACGCTGTGATGGAAATACTCCAGAAAATATCAGAAGATGTTCACAACACTGAATAATACAACAATATTTTCCAAATACGCGGGACAACAGGAGATAAGACTAAACACAAAATGTAAATAAGACACTTTCAAACACATTTGGGCACTACAAAATCCTCATGGGAAAGTTTTACACTATTATAGTGATACAATAAGAAAATTAAAATATACTCAAATATCGTTTTGATGAAGTCTAGATACTATTTTTATAGTTGTAATTTAAATATATTATTATCATGTGATATAATGTATAATGTTACATGTGGCTGTAGAAACAACCGTACATTTAAATATAAT